>NC_056727.1:532642464-532687464 GCF_019279795.1 Protopterus annectens | reverse complement strand
GCATGGGATGTACCTTAAAGTGTAACAGCAGACAGTAAAAATCCTGTGTTCCTTCTGCTAAAGTGCATTTGCTGACCGGCTCTGCAGTAAATACGGCAGAAAGTAAACACCATTTGCTAAAATATGGCAGAAAGTACAAAAGTAAGCCAAATGGTAAAGTGTAATGGCAGAAAGTAAAAATCCTGTGTTCCTTTTGCTAAAATGCATTTGCTGACTGGCTCCACAGTAAATACGAAAGAAAGTAAACACACACCCTACCTTAAAAGACAGGCTGTAGTGTTCAAAAGTAAGCTGAATAGGAACAGTAAAGTGTTAAACGTAAACTTCTGTGAAAGAAAAAATCCTGTGTTCCTTCTGCTAAAGTGCATTTGCTGATAAACACACACTCTACCTTAAAAGACTGGCTGTAGTGTTCAAAATTAAGCCGAATGGTAAAGTGTTAAAAGTAAACTCCTGTGTTCTACCCAAACGGCAGAAAGTAAAAATCCTGTCCTGTGTTCTGCCTTACCTTAAACTGCATTTGCTAAACTCCTGTGTTCTCCGAATGGCAAAAAGTAAAAATCCTGTGTTCTGCCTTACCTTAAAGTGCACTTGTTAAAATCCTGTGTTCTGCTAAAGTGCATTTGCTGACGACCGGCTCTGCATAAATACGGCAGAAAGTAAAGTGTTCAAAAGTAAATCCCTAAGTCTTAGATGCACAGAAAGAAACAGAAACGGCATCCTATTCAAACAGACGTGCGGCATGCTGATGGGGCTGACGTCATCGCGCACGTGATGCCATCACCTCCGAAAGCGCGAACATTTTAAAAATAGATCCGAAAATCGGAAATAATGGGGTGCCACTCGGGAATTGTGGCACCCCATTATTGGGACCCTAAAACTCAGTAAAAACAGAGTTATTTGGGACAGTTGAGAGGTCTGGACTGGATGGCTCATCTCCACTTTGAGGAGGCAAGGGAGCCCCCCCCCCAACAAAACACTTACATTTCAGTGAACCTGATCATCAAGGGGTTTAATCTTCTGTGAGTCATAGTGGAAGGACTTACTATACCCTTGTTTTAAAATCAAGGATAATATAAATTAAAATTATGCTTGACTTTGCTGCACTGTTGACTATCAAGTAGTGTAGGCTGCATTGTTCACTTTCTTTCTCTAAATTCCCTGGATCCCCTTAGGAGTGTGTCCATATAGGCACAAGCATGTCAGTTACACCAAAATGAAACATTTCCCCCAAAGATCCCTTCAGTAGTTTGTCCATGTCTGCATAAGCACATGACTAACTCCAAAATGAAACATTTCCCAAGCAACCCCTTCAGTAGTATGTCCAAATATGCACAAGTACTTGACTAATCTCAAAATTAAACAATTCCTCAAGCGACCCCATCAGTATTTTGTCCAAGTAAGCTCAAGCACCAAGGTGAATCATTTATCCAAGTGACCCCTTCAGGAGTCTGTCTGTCTGTCCATGTATGCACGAGCACTCAAATGACATAAAAATGAAACATTTCCCCAAGTGACCCCTTCAGCAGTATGTCCAAATATGCACAAGCACTTGACTGACCTCAAAATGAAACATTTCCCCAAGTGACCTCTTCAGTAATCCATCAATGTATGTATGCTCAAGCACCAAAATGAAACATTTCCCCAACAACCCCTTCAGTAGTCTGTCATGTATGTACAAGCACTTCACTGGCCCCAAAATGAAACATTTCCCCAAGTGACTCCTTCAGTAGTATGTCCAAATATGCATAAACACTTGACTGACCTCAAAATGAAACCATTCCCCAATCGACCCTTTCAGTAGCCCATTTATGTATGTATGCGCAAGCACCAAAATTAAACATTTCCCCAACAGCCCCTTCAATAGTATGCCCAATTATGCACAAACACCAAAATGAAAGATTTCCCCAACAACCCTTCAGTGGTCTGTCATGTATGCAGAAGCACTTCACTGACACAGAAAGAAACATTTCCCCAATGACCCATTCATTAGTCTGTCTATATCTGCACAACCATGTCACTGACATCAAATGAAATGAATTCCCCCATGCAACCCCTACAGTGGTTTGTCCACATGTATATGTACAAGCACCAGAATGAAACTTTTCCCCAAACAATCCCTTCAGTAGTCTGTCCAAGTATGCAGAAGCACCAAAATGAAATATTTCCCTTGGATATGCCTTCAGTAGTCAGCCCAAGTGCACACAAGCACCAAAATGAAACATTTCCCCAGGCAACCCCTTCATCAGTCTATCCAAGTAAGCACAAAAACCAAACTGAAACACTTCTGTCAAGGACTCCTTCAGTAGTACATCCAAGTATGCACAAGCACCAAAATGAAATGCTCCTCCCAAGGATCCCTTCAGTAGTATGTCCAAGTATGCACAAGCACCAGAATGAAATGCTCCCCCAACAACCCCTTCAGCAGTATGTTCAAGAATGCACAAGCACCAAAATGAAACATTTCCCCCAATGACCCCTTCAGTATTCTGTCCAAATATGCAGAAGCACCAAACTAAAACAATCCCCCTCAATGATCCCTTCAGTAGTCTGTCCAAGTACACACAAGCACCAAAATGAGATATTCCCCTCAATGACCCCTTCAGCAGTCTGTCCAAAAATGCACAAGCACCAAAATGAAACATTTCCACTCAATAGCCCCTTCAGCAGTCTGTCCAAGTATGCACAAGCACCAGAATAAAACATTTAACCCACTTACCTCAGAGACTCATTGTTTTTTTTTTGCACACTCAGTCTGTCTCCACACACAACAAATGTGACCACAGTGAGCAATTTCAACGCCAAAAACATGATATCTCTCAACTCACAGTGGGTGCCAAAGTTTTAACTAAAGAGACTGTCATTATTGTACTGTGGCACTGTCCCCTCTACTTGCTCAGTCAATCACAGGTCTTTTGGGGGTGGTGCCCAAGCAATATGACATAAGCAGGGGGCAGAAGCAATGTACATGTTGCTGTTTCCTTAAAGGGAAAAAACGAGATTTAATTAAAATTTTTTTAGTTTTACGTTGGTGTTTTGCACCTGTAACAACACACTACCCAGGGCAAGTGCCCCTTTTGCCCTGCCCTAGATGTGCTACTGATGTAAATATCCGAGTTATTTATAAGCAAAATATAAGGACTAAAAACTAAAATCTGCAATGAGAGTGTAAGGCTAGGCTTCTTAATTTGGTCATCATACTGATCACTGCTGCAGTTAGCCTTAGCTATATGGGTTACATCTTTCCAAGGCTACAGCAGCAGGCTAGCTTCTACATTTTCAAGGCATCTTCCATGTGCTCAAACTGTTAGGCAATTTTCAGCTAAGCTGACTAAAAGACAAGTTTGGGAGGCAAGCAATGGGAGGAAATTCTACTTTCCAGTGGGTAACTCATCAGTCACCAGACTCTTTTATTACTCCCATCCTTCAGCACATGCTGACTCTGAGAGTGCTAAAACCAGTTCCTCCTTCCTTGGCTGAGAAAGTTTTTTTTTTCAAGGATATTTTTAGTGCCAAAGAGAGAAAATGCTTGGAGACCAGTTCTGGATCTTTCTTTCCTAAACCTGTTTGTGATAGTGCCCAAGTTCAAATGATCTCTTCACAACCTGTTACCTCTTCTTCCTCATTCAAGTTTCCTGGTAACACTAGATTTAAAAGATGCTTATCATCACTGCCCTATTCATCCAAACGTCAGGCATTTCTTAAGATGATTGCATTATCAATTCTCTGCCTTAGCTTTTAGACAATCCACTACACCAAGAGTGTTCACAAAGACTCTAACTCCAGTTATAGCTCACTATAGGCTTCAGGGTATCCACATTTTTCCATATTTATACAACTTGCTTATTTTTACAGAATCTGTTTCAAAATGTCATTAATCTCTCACTTGGATAAGAGATCTCTTACACAAATTGGGATTCCAAGAGAACATTGAAAATTCTTTTTTGATTCTTTCGCATAGGGTTGTGCTCCAGGGGTATCAGCTTGACACCTCATTTCAAAGAACTTTTCATCCACAGGAAAAATAGCTCTATATCTAGATCTAGTTCTAAGGTTTTCCACTCAAACTTTGGTCACTGTGAAGGAAACCTCAGGATTTCAGCTTTTATGGCATCTATGATTCTCATGATACAAATGATAAGACTCCACATGAGAAAAGATACAATGGATCTGAAATCTCTTTGGTGCCAGCAAACATCTTTTGTCTTTTCAACTCCCAGTGATGAAGTTTGTCATAAGAGAAATCAATTGATGGAGACAGCAAATGTCCCTAAATCCAGGTCTCCCCTTCTCCCTCCCTGCTACAAAGCAGTCAGCAATTGCAGATGTGTTAGACTTTGCTTGGGGAGCAGTTTCAGGAAAGTGCAAAGTGTGTGGGGCACCAGGAACAGATGCAAGAACAGAAATATAAAAGAGATGCTTGCCTTGATCAAGGCATTCAGCTCTCTTAATCATAGTTGGTCCCCTGAACCTCTTCAAGTTGTTACAGACCATACCACAGTCATGCAGTACAAGGGGTAACTAGTTAATTTCTCCTTTGCAGACTAGCCACATTACTTTGGGATATAGCCTCACAGCACAATCTCACTCTACAGTCATTCTACATTCTGGCTGAGTAAAATTATGTGGCAGACAAGCTGAGCATGGTAAAAGCAAACCCTGCAAATGGAAACTAGATCAGGGTGTCTTCCAGGATTTGATCCATCTGTGGGGAGTTCCTCAAGTAGACCTCCTTGCTCTTCTCTGAACAATCAACTGGCAAATTATGTTTAGAACTCTATTCAAGAAGGCCTGGAAGGCAGATGCCATTTCTTTTTATTAGACTGAAATGTTCCTGTATGTTTTTCCACCCTTTCCACTAATATCAATGCTACTTCTGAAGATTCAGAAGGAATCCCCCAAGATCATTTTGGTGAATCCCTTCTGGCCCTGGTAACCATGGTTCTCTCTTCTTTTGTAAATGGTCAGGGGCAAGTACCACAAGCTTCCTCATAGACTGGATTTACTCACACAAGAACAGGGATGTTTGATATACCCCAACATCAATCATCTTCAACTGACTGCCTGGATGATAGGATCTTAATTCATTTTAGGCACCTGTTTGCTGAGAATGTGCATCAGGTACCAAAGGAGACTAGAACGCCTGCTACTAGAAAAACATATAGTAATAAATGGAAAAGGTTTACTACGTGATGCCAACAACATAAATAGTACACACTCAGGGCTAGTTGTTCTTTGATTCTGCAATATTTGTGTGAGTTACTATCCTCTGACCTTTCTTATTCCTTTGTCAAGGTACATTTATTGGCTATTTTGGCTTGTCTGCCCATGGATCCTCCTCTTTCAATGCATTCTCATGTCAAAATGATCTTAAAAGTGGTTTTGCATAAGAGGTGTCTCAGCAAACCTGTGGAACCTCCTTGGGATCCTAATTGTATGTCACAGCAGCTAACACTTGCTCCATTTGAACCAGCTAATCTGGCTGACTTGAGGTCCTTAACATAGAAAATAGTTTTACTGATTGCTCTGACCTCTGTAAGAAGGGTATCCAAGTTGCAAAAGGTGAGTCAACCCTATGTTATTTTCCACAGGGACAGGGTTTCTTTGAAAACTAATCTTTCTTTTATATCTAAAGTGGTATCTGAGTTTACTTAAAGCCAAGCTAAACATCTCTTCCTGTTTTGTTTTCCTGAACCTAAAAATGAGGGAGAAAGGATACTCCGTACCTTGGATGTCCACAAACAACTCAGGCACTATCTTGACAGAACTATCTTTCAGATCTTCTGATCAAGCATTCATTTCTTGTGAAGGTAAAAATGGGCAATCTGTGTTAAACCAGTCTATTTCCAAATGGTTGTCTAAGACTATTACCTTGTTTAATACTTTTTGTAATACTCACCATGACAAAACTATTGTAGGCACGGTCAAAACCCACTCTACCAGGCCTTGGCTTCATCTATGGCTTTTTGGAGAGGGTTGGATTCCAGAAGTATTCTAGAAGCTGTTACTTGGTCCTCTGTACACATTTTCACAAAGCACTATAAGCTTGATTCCTTCTCTAAGTACTTATCAGGCTTGGTAGAACCATTCTCTTCCTCTCCCACCTCCCAAATGTAGTTAGCTGGTGTAATCTATCCATATAGCTGAGGCTACTGCAGCAGTGATCAACAGGCTGAACGTAGGAATAGCTGTGTAAGTAAAACTTACCATAACTGTAGCATAACTGTAGATGTTTGAATGATCACTGCTGCAGTAGCAGCTCCCTCCCTCCACCCCCCCTTGTTTTTGGAGTATTTTTTATGTCAAGTTGTGGGAATTTATTTGTTGTTGTTCCTGGCATTGTCCTTTCAGGTTTCAGCCTCACTGTCTCTGCTGGCAAGAAAGCTATGAAGGGGTTCTCACATACCTCCCAACTGTACCGAATTACTCGGTTTTTACCGAGTTTTGGGGTCCAAAACATGGGGTGCCACAATTTCCCGAGTGGCACCCCTTCATTTCCGATTTCCCAGCTGCTGTTTTGAATTCCCAGTCCCGGCATTTTGAGCTGACATCAGTGCTGTGAAATGGCCTGCTAGCCAGTCGGAATTGAGCTCAGCTAGCTCAAACAATAACATTGCGTGCATTTCTGGCACCCGCCACAAGGAGGAAATGGAATGGAACTTTAACTTATTTCATTCTCCCTTGCTAGCAGCAGCTAAGGAAGCTTCAGAGAGAGGCGATGAGCTGGGGAATGCTACTGCAAGAGACAAGCATGGGAATGGAAGCTAATGGAGCAGTGTAAGCTTCAGAGAGAGAGAGAGAGAGAGACAAGCTGGGGAAATGCTGCTGAGATGAGCAGGAATGGAGCTGGGTAAGCTAATGCTGCTGAAATGAGCAAGAATGGAGCTGGGTAGCCACAAGCCAGTGCTGCTAACTCTCTCCCTGCCCTCCAAACCAAGTGCTGGAAGAAGCTCATTAAAATTGACATTGAGGAGAGGCAGGTGAAAGTCTCATCTGTAGGGGCAAAAAAAATAAAGTAGGGTCTGGCCAACATCTATTTACAAGCTGCAAAAACTGTCAAAGTGATTGAGTACTATTTAGACGTTATATTTCTATTTAATGGTAGTTTGTTACATACTGGTATAAATGACTTATCAAGCTTCATTTTTACAGTCCCCAGATACCGTTGCCTTTCCCAGTCCATCCAGAAAACTGTGTCGTTTTACTAAATATAATAATTAGCTAGCCTTAGCAGCCCCTCCCCACCAATATTTGTCTGTATATTTTTTACGGAAACACATACGCATACAAACCAACTGGCCTTCATAGGTTCACAAAACTAAAAAAGACAATTGGCAGGATTCACGATGGCTTGCACGGAGTCTAAGAATAGTGTAAGACTCCATGCAGCCATCGCGATACAGGAACAGCCTGTATGTGCGTGTAAGAGAGCACCTAAAACGGCTCTTACACGGACAGGGCGTGGATATACTAATTACCTCACTTGCAGCCGAAAGGCATGCAAATGAGGTAATTTTGCGATCCAGGAAGCAGAAACCTGCCCGTGTAAGAGCCATGTTATCTGCAGAAATGTTCTCAGTTGATAACTGAGTACCGTTCTGCAAATAACACAATGGAGCCTTGTCAGCTCCAAATAAAGGTTGCAAATGTCCCAGGCAGCATGCCAATGGCCAAATATGTGGCCACTGGCAACGTACCCCGACGCAAAAATAAAATAAAAATGTTTTTTTTTAAACGTAGCGCAGCGCCGCGCAAACGGGCTGCGCTATAAAAAAACAGAAAAATGAAAAAATTAAACCCACAAAGCATGAATTTACAATGTAAGGGCAGGCTGAAAACAACATGGCCACCGAGTAGGGGTTGCTAAGGGGGGAAGCTGAGTGTAAGACATGTAACTAAGCATTAGTAGGCAATCCCATGTAAATGAGTGGTAGGATAGTGAATCATACTGTCACATAGGAAATGAGCACATTCTGTGCAGTGTAGGAGTAGGATAAGGGGGAGTAACAGAGTAGGAGATAGGTGACATCACAGGGGGGAATGTATGAAAGAAATGCAGCTCATTGGAGCACAGTGGCATGTGAAAGATGTCAGTCACACATCATGGAAAGAGGAGTGTCAACAATTAGGCATGGGAAAGCCAAGAAATGGAAGGTGTACACTATGGATAACACCAAAGTTTCTTGCAGGGCGTGCATGCGTGCGTGTGCGTGCTGGCAGGCATGAGTAAGAGAGAGTGTGTGCTTGTAAGCGTGAGTGCGTGCGTTTAAGGCAGAATATGTATGTAGGAGCCTGTTTAAACACCTGTAAGCTTGTTTGCGCTGGTGGTGTGTGCGCGTTTTAACCCAAATAAGCAGATTCTAGTCCGTCTAAGCATGTGTGCACGGGTGTTAGCCGCTGTGAGCGTGTTTTGGCTGGTATGCGCGTCGCACTCCCTGAGGAAACAGAAGGGAAAAAGGAAGCATTAGAAATAGTAGGAAGCTAGCAGGGATTACTGGCAGAGCTAGCAGGTGAAAACAATCAGAAGCAGGCAATTACACAGGCAAAACAGTAGCCCAGCCCAGCACTTAAGACTCTGCAAACAACAGTGCAGAATGTTTCTCTCAAGAGACACTGCAACAGAGGAGTAAGCTATTAGAAGTGAAAACTGAAAAAGCTTCACTCAGACCAAAAATGCTAGGGGCTGCCATAGCTGTTATAAGGAGATATATGCAACTTGCTGAGGGTGGTGACTATGCAAATGCTGCTGGACAACCCACAGTGAGGAGACGGAGAAGAGTGTACAGGCCCAGGGTCACCTACCAGGGGTTACATGAGCTGGAGATAGTGGAGCGCTATAGAGTGGACAGAGACCTCCTACAGCAAATTGTTGAGCTGTGCAAGCCACGCCTCACACACAGAACCAACAGAGGGGAACCCATCCCAGTGGAAACCAAGGTATGTGTTGGCCTAAGAATACTAGCAACAGGTACCTTCCAGAGACCAACTGGTGATATGATGGGGATATCACAGGCATCAGCATCCAGGGTACTGCACCAATTCCTGGGTGCCATGTCAGCACATGTTGGTGAGCACGTATATTTCCCCAATTCCCATGAGGCATTGTCCAGCAATATGCGTATTTTCCACCAAATAGCAGAATACTCTGAGGTAGTGGGTACAATAGACTGCACGTATATACACATCAAAGCACCAGCTGGTGAGTGGGGTAGGGTCTACATCAACTGCAAGGGCTTCACCTCCATCAACTGCCAGGTTGTGTGTGATGCCCAGGGTATAATAATGAATGTGTGTGCTGGCTGCCCTGGAAGCTACCATGATTCCCATATCTGGCATTTGACTCTGCTGTACCAGACATTTGCCAATGGGGACATCCCACATGGTCACTTAGTGGGGGATGCTGGCTACTCACTGGAGCCGTGGCTGATGACACCCATCAGAAATGCGAACACACCTGAACAAGAACGCCATAATGAGGCACACTCACAAACACGAAATGTAATCGAGCGTGTGTTTGGGCTGCTCAAGTCATGGTTCCGGTGCCTGGACACATCTGGTGGAGCCTTGCAGTACTCACCAACTACATGTACGCAAATTGTCATGGTATGTGCTATGCTACATAATATGATTCTGAGAAAACAGCTGCAGCAGGACCAGCATAGGGCTGGGCCAAACAGCCCCCCACCATTGCCAAGCCAATCACAAGCAGAGCGTGACTCGGAGGAGGAACAACCTGAGCCTGCCCCAGTAGGCAGAAGGAGGCGTGCCCAGTATGCCTTGGCCTTGGCAAAGCGGCAACGCATAGTACATACACTGGCTCAGTAGGAACCCTGGAAATGATACCTCTCTCTGACTCACACATATAGTAAAAGGGATGCCTAAGTTGACACAACCTGCTTTCAAACATGTACAGGGAGTGTAGTATGTGCATCCAACATAGACAGCCCTGCACCACCACCTGAGGCATGATTGCCATGTGTTAAGCAATGTAACACCATGTAGTATATGCAAACTTGATGAACCTGACTAACATCCTACCCTCACCAAGCATGATGTCACAATATGAAGACGAGATGATCAATTACAATAATTGGCTTAAGTATTACTGTTAGTCAAAGGGGATCCAATGCGTGCCAGCCTGGGATGACATGCTGAGCAAGACACGATGCTCCACCTGCTAGGGATGGCATGCACCTATCACTCCTGGCCTTTTGGATACTGGCAAAGGCTGTTGTCACCCCCACCGTGCCTTGAATAGGTAAGGCTCAAAACACAAACCCACCTCCATAGGTATCACAAGGGATAAGAACCTAGACGTAATGCTACCCAATGCCAGAAGTCTAAACTGCAAGATACATGCAGTCTAAACTCCACTCAGCATGGAGAATGTTGATATCGGTTCTGTAACAGAAAACTGGGTCAAGGCTCACAAGAGCACCCTAACACTACCAGGTTACGCCTCATACCGTGCTTTACAGCCCCAAAACATGGAACAAACTACAAAAGGAGGGTGACTAGCAATAATTGTCAAGGATAACCACACCCCCATGTTGGTACCACAACAAGAAGCAGCATGGACTATCCACGGTCAAGTAACAGTGGCTAAAACTGCTTCCCAGTTTGTAACATGCTACAGACTACCCTCCTAACACCAGGAACTGCACTTGTTCTACGTTGGAACACATGGAAATATCAAGCTCTCCAAACAACATTATATTGGGTGACTGAAAATACTCAAACATAGACTGGGAGCATTATTCCAGCTCCAACACCCTAGGCCAAAGGTTCCTAGAATCCATAAACCAAAATGCCCAGGAACAATGTACCACTCCCACAAGAGGGGTAAGCATACTGGATGTGATAATCAGCAAAATGGGTACTCAATGGCCAGATGAGAAGTGTATCCCTCACTGGTAAGATCAGACCATAGAGTAATCACACTGGATATTCACATCCTGACCCAGTCCCTGGGCAGAAAACCACAGTGAAAAACATGTGTAAAGCACATGTTGCACTCCTCCAAACTGATGTGGAATCCATTAAAGGCCCTGTGCTTGTGGAAAATGTGGGCCACACCTCAGAACCCTTTATAAATGCATTCTATGAACACTTTCAGGAATGCATGGATTATGCAATCCCAAATAAAACCAAGACCCAATTCCATACACACAGGCATCTGGCCTGGTGGACCTCAGCCATTACCAAACCATGCAAGAGAAGGAGGAAGCTACTACATGATAGAGCAAATCCCAAAAAGGGAAGTAATCTCTGATCAGTATTATGGCAATAAAATATGGCCACACATAAAATCCACTAAGGCCAGCTACAACATGTTGAATCTGTGAATCTTGAGGCAATGTTACACCTGCCCCATGTACACAGACAACCCCCTCCTCCCCCCAAGAAATATAAATATATGTGAGAGATGCAACCATTTATCCAAACTGGAGGCCGAGCTCTCTCAACTCAGTACTGTCAAAACTAGTCAGGAGGAGAAGGTAACCACACACACCACAAACCCAGTCTCACATAGACCTATCACAACTGCAAACCAAAGACATAAACACACAAAAACATTCCCGGAGGCTCTAATTAAAAATCCACCAAATCAACAGAGGCCTCCAAAGCAGACATCCAAGCAACCACTACCTCAAAACATTGCACATGCAACACATAGTACACAAAGTCAGTGTGCCAAACAGTCACAGCCCTTAAGACAAACAACATGCCTGATACACTTGTAATAGGTGACTCCATAGTCAGACACACTGATGCCCCGCTCACCAGACTGAACAAGGAAAAGGTTACAGTAAGCCGCCTGTAGACCGCTACAATCCGCCACATAACACAAGCACACAGGTCACTCCAAAGCAAGTACAAATATGACCAGTCATTGTCCATGCTGGTGTGAATGACCTGAGACATACCTCCCTGGACTACATGAAAAGAGACATAGAGGAGCTCTCCGATTATGTAGCCCAGTCCGGTATGACCCTGTCCCTGAGCAGCATCCCACCCTCACCAAGAATGATGCCACAGTACAAACACAGAATGATCAGCTTTAACAATTGGCTCAATTACTGGTGTCATTCCAAGGGGATCCAATGTCTGTCTGCTTGGGATGACATGCTTGACAAGCCACGCTGTTTTGCCAGGGATGGCTTGCACCTGTCACCCCTGGGCATCTGGATATTGGCTAAGGCTCTTGCCATCTCCATAGTGCCTTTTGTAGGCAAGGCTGAAAAGACAAACCCACCTCCCTAGAAAACATAAGTGGAAAAAACATAAGGGTAATGCTGCTCAATGCCAGAAGTCTAAACCTCAAGATGCACGCTCTCGAGGCCCTCCCCAGTATGGAGAACATCGATGCCTGTGCAGTGACGGAAACCTGCATCAAGGCTCATGAGAGCACCCCAGCACTACCAGGTTATACCTCATATCATGCTTTTCGGCTCCAAAACCAGGACCAAACCACAAAAGGAGGGGGAGTATCCATATTCATCAAAGATATCCACACCTCCAGGTTACTGACAATACACGAAGCATCGGAGACCATCCATGTGCAACTAACCATAGGCAAAACTGCTGTACAGTTTGTAGCATGCTACAGACCACCCTCTCAAACCCAGGAACCCCACTCAGCCTCCCTGAAGACACTGGAGAGTATGAATGTCTCTCCAAATACCAAACAAGGTATTCACAAATTACCACATAGGTGGTAATCCATTACGTATGGAAGAAGTAATCAGGGACCTAGGGACACAAGTGGACAGTAACCTCTCATGCGACACTCACATTGCCAAGGTGGCTAGGAAGACCTTCTATATTGGCCACCTTATCATGAAAGGATTCACATCTACATCAAGAGAGGTCATTGTGCCCCTATACTCTTCTCTTATCAGGTCCATAATTGAGTACAATGCCCCATTTGGGATGTACCTTACCCGACACCTGCAGCAGTTAGAAAGACCCCAAAAGTACCTCACCAAGAGGATAAAGGGTCTCAAATATTTGTCATATGCTGCCCGGCTGAAGAAACCCCAGCTGTATGCAGTCACATACTGCTTACTCAGAGGCGATGTATGCCCGATGTACAAGGCCATGTCCAATCCAGAATTAATGGACATGCTTCACCTCAGAAAGTCCAAATCCATCAGAGCCGCGAGAGCGAGAGATTTCAACCTCAACACATAAATAAATAGGATGTGCTGGAGGGACAGATTCATAACCCAGAGGCTCCCTAAACTCTGGAACAGAGTCCCAGTCCATGTTAGGCAGAGCCCCTCACTGACTCTCTTCAAGAGGAATCTTGACGAGTGGATGGGAGATCATAGATTTACACTGGGGGTCATCACTGTGTCATGTCTAGACAGAGGCACAGTAAAGTAAACCCTAAATGGGCATAATATTCACATAGCAAGGGGTGGCAAAAGCCACACACACTCTGGCTAGGCTTATAAATGCCCTAGGGCAGATAGCCTAGTATGAACCTATGAACCTATGAAGATACAAATTGTACAGGACACTAAGGATAATCACAAGGCTTTCTTAACTGATGGTAGGAACCTTGGTGGGAATTCACAGATATGCCCTGAATTACTCAAATATTACAAACAATACACCAAACCCACACACATTGCCAACATCCAACCTGACAGGTTCAGTGCAAACTCCCCCCCCCCACCAAAATGCCAAATATCTATCCCAGCAGAGTGCTGGCCCCCTGACATTTCAGATGTTGAGGTAACAGCCAGCATCTTCAAAGCAAAACACACAGCATCAATGGTATGAGATGGTGTCCTGGGCTGCATCCAAGATGAACTCCAAGAAGAATGGAACGCCAAATATCACTACTGCTCAGTTTCAGCCTTACCACAGGATATGTACCCAAAGAGCAGTGTACAGCAACAGTGGTCCCTCTCCACAAAGGTGGTGCCTGAATGGATACTGCAAACTATCACCCCAGAATCCTGACAAGCATGGTCTGCAAAGCTATGGAAAGGATCATCATGGACCTCAGAAATAAAGATATTTGGGACCTACAGACACTGGACCCTACCCAGTGTGGCTTTCTTAAGGGCAGATCCTGCCCCTTAAACATGTTTGACTCATTTGAAACAGTCATCAAGGCCATTGATGAGGGGAATGTGGTCCACACAGCCTATCTGGACCTTGCAAAAGCCTTCCATACAATACCCCACGTGTTCATTATAGATAAGCTCACCAGCTTAAATATAAACCCCTATGTCAGTAGATGGGTTGCAAACCAGCTCAAGGACAGAACTGACATGGTCAGAAATGCTGCAGCCATGTCAGACTACAAACCAGCTACAACTGGCATCCCACAAGGCTCGGTCCTGGGACCTCCCTTGTTTGGTATATATTTCCCATAGGTACAGGCCAACATGTAAGGACTGTGTCTGAACAAGTTTGCAGAGGACTACAAACTGGGCACCATATCTGACCCTCCAGCTGACACAAGCATCCTACAAAAGGGCCACATAGAAACAGACAACTGGTGCCAGAGCCATGTCATCAAGCTAAATGCAGAAAAGTGTATAGTCATCCCCTGTGGATAAACAGTAAGTGCCCACCAATTACCACATAGGTGTTAACCCATTAAGTACTTTAGAAGTAATAAGAGACCTGGGGACACAAGTTGATAGATATCTTGCATGTGATAACCATGTGGCTGCAGTGGTTACAGAAACATACCATATACCCACCTAATCATGAAGGTAGTCACATCTAGATCAGGGGAGGTCATCGTGCCTCTTCAGTCATCCTTCATCAGCCTCACAATTGAGTACAATGGCCCCTGTGGGATGTACCTCAGCAGACACCTCCAGCAACTGGAAAGACCCCAAAAGTACCTCACCAGGAGGATCAAAGAGCTCTAACAGATGCCATGTGTTGCCTGATTAAACAAACTGCAGCTCCACACAGTGCCATACTGCCTGCCCATAGGCAATCTGTGCCTGATGTATAAAGCCATGTCCAAGCTGGAATCAATGAACATGTTGCACCTTGTAAAATCTGAATGCTAATGAGCTATGCACATGAGAGACCTGAACCCCAGCACTGACATAAATAGGACATGCTGTAGTGATTGATCCATAACCCAGAAGCTCCCTCCACTCTTGAGTAAACTCCCAGTACAGGTTAGCCAGAGAGTCCCTCATTGACTCTCCTCAAGAGGAATCTTGATGAGTGGATGGGAGATGGTAGGTTTACCCTGGGTATCACTGTTATGTCACGGGTAGACAGAGGCACAGTATACTAACCTTGAAATATGTCATGGCAAACTCCAGTTACAATGTGTGTTGAAGGACAAACACACTCTCTGACTAGCATTAGAAATGGCCTAGGGCACATAGCTAGTGTTTGTCAATGTCCACCCAAGTTGCAGAATACACTACCAATGTTGGACAAGCCTGGTTTAAGTAGTCCATATCTGAACAAAATGCAACATGGTCATATGTGCACAACTGGCCCTTAACCAGTCTGGTGTGCTCACTATGAATATTTAAAGCAGTGATAGGACTGAAACCCAGGATACTGTCCACCACAGTGAAAGTACTGAACCAGTACACTATACGATATTACAGTGTTTGGTCAGTATGAAAGGATGTTGACAACTGTATGCAAACTATCCCATGGAAACCCTGCAGGCACAGTATAATCCCTGTTGGGTTCAGACAAAAAGCAGTTGGGCAGTAAGTAGACAACATGACTCCCAACACACAACTATAAATGTGAAATATTGTTGAAGTTCACACACAACCACAAATGTGGTGGACTGCAGATTTCAACATATCTCACACTGGGCATGCTCGCACACTTTGATAAATGAGACATATGTCAGGCAACAAGCCATGGAAAGCCTGAAATGGGCATACTCACACACTTTCTTTATGTAATGTTTTGATTTAATCAATGTGTTTTTAATATAATGTGATATATTTAATATATAATATTATATTATATTATATTTTATATTTTAATATTTAGTAGATATGCATTGCAGCCACACACAATCGAGGATTTATATGCGTTTGTGGTAGCATTTGTGGTTGTAAGTGCGTGTATGTGTGCTGAGATGTTTATATGGATACAGTTAGATGTACACATATTCGTGAGTGTAAGGATACGTTTACGTGCGTATGTATACATATGGATGTGTACACACACAAGTGGATACATATGTGTATATGAGTATACGCATAGAATAATCCCTTTATATGTTTTTAAGTGTGTGTATGGGTATGTGTGTATTTTATAATATACATGCACACATAAATATGGTTCTGTGCATATGAAAGCATATTTTAATTTTTAGAAGGGGTATTAGATGGTGAAAAGTTGTATTTGTTCTGCTGACCTAGGTTTTAACATAATATAAAAGTGAATTTCCTTTAATTTAATAGCAGTTTTTACAATTGTATGTAATTAATCAATTAACTGTTTGTATATAAACTAGGTCTGTTGGTTTGTTAATTTGTCTGATGAAGGTGGGACACTGTGCTCACCGAAAGCTTGGTTTTGTACTTTGCTCACGTAATTGTAGAGATTAAACTGATCCTGGGAGTGTTCACCTGCTTGGTTTGCTTATTTCTCTAGTTTGTGATTTTTGGCACGTTTGTAATCTTCCACAGATACACAAGTTGCTCATAGAAACAGGGAAAGCTATGGCAATAAAGACCTGCAAACAGTTTATCAGCAACAAATATTGTGCATCTGAAAATTAAACATATGGGTGTAGAGGTCAATACTAGGCTGTTTGCCCTAGGGAATGACAGCTTAGCCAGAGTGTGTTTGGCGTCTGCCTCCCCAGTACAGTAGGCTACTGTGCCTCTGTAAAGTAGGTCACAGAAGGCACTGTTTAAGGCTAGTGTGCTGTGCCTCCGTCAAGCAGGGACACAGTGGAGATCCCAGGGGTTGAATTTGCAATGTCACATCCATGTGGCTGGTGTTTGCTGGAAGAGGGTTGGCGAGGACTTATAACAGTAATTGGGCGTTAATTACAGACTGAGGGGAGCCTTATCTGCAGTGTCTGGACAATTTCACTGTCAACACTTTGACGTGATGATTTTGAGAGATTGAAGTTTCGTGCCAATACTGTTCAGAGACGTCCTCCCTCTGTGGGATATTGCTCTGTAATGTATTATCTCCCTCCTTCTGTTGTACAGCTTATATATGGCTGGTGTACACCAGACAGGTCTCCTGTTGTGGAGGAGTCTTGGGTTTATTTGGGATAGCATGATCAATGCAAACCTTCCAGATGCTCATAGAATGCAATTGTCAGGGATTATGCAGAGTGTCCTGTATAATCCCCCAGCATGGGTCCTTTGAAGTCTTCCACCCCAGTCTTCACAAGTGCAAAGTCTGCTTTTGATAAATACTTTGTTTGCAGTGACTTCCTTGCCTGGGGGTGGGGATGGGATATGGATGTCCAGGGAAAGTTGGTTATGGTCAGATATTAACAATGGTGGTCTACCTCTGGTGTGGAACATACAGTCTCCATGTTGCAGATGGTCAGGTCCAATATGTATTCCCCCTTGTGGCTGTGGTGATTGGTCCTGCCATAGCACATGGATTCACACATTGTAGTGGCTGTAGGGTAATGTTGTTGAGGCCTGAGTAGTTCCCCCACTCAATATACCTGTACCTGAAGTTAACCACTGTAATGGTGTATGTGAACACCTTCATATCCTACACTGTTCCCAGGGAAGCAAAGTGTGGTTCCTGGATATGGGAGGGGTGGTCTGAACTGGTTGTGTTGTGTGTTACAGGTCCTGTGGTCATGAAGCATGGTATAAAACATAACCTGCCAGTGCTGATGTGCATATGTGACCCTGAAGTAGGCGGCTGTTAATGCATATATATGCTATCCCCCTAACTGACAGATAGTAATAGATGTACATACTGCTTTATAAATAATGATGTCAGCACCCTATAAATACTGCAGGAGAAGAACAGATGCCCAGTAATTTGAATAGCGCGCTCCGCTAATGGGTTTCTCTCAAGTGTTATAATATAGTTAGGTAGGGGTTAGAATCCTGCAAATGCGCAGTGTGTGTGTGTGTGTGTGATTAGGGGGGGGTTAGTGTGTGTGTAATTCTGTTTGAAATAAATATCCCTTTTGGCAACTAGAAGAACACACTACATGATGTACATTCCTCTTTCTAAACACTGATGATGTCAGCACCCTATAAGTATAGCAGGAGAAGGGAAACTTCCCACTAATGCGAATAGCGCGCTCTGCTAATGCGTCTCTCTGAAGTTTTATAACATAGTTAGGTAGGGGTTTGAATTCTGCAAATGCTCAGTGTGTGTGTGTTTGGGTGAGGGGGGTTAGTGTCTGTGAAAAAATGTCCCTTTTGGCAACTAGAAGAACACACTACATGATGCACATTCCTCTTTCTAAACACTGATGATGTCAGCACCCTATAAGTATAGCAGGAGAAGGGAAACCTCCCAGTAATGCAAATAGTGCACTCTGCTAATGTGTTTCTCTCAAGTGTCATAACATAGTTAGGTAGGGGTTTGAATCCTGCAAATGCTCAGTGCGTGTTTGGGGGGGGTTAGTGTGTGTGCAATTCTATGTCTAAGAAATGTCCCTTTTGGCAACTAGAAGAACACACTACATGATGCACATTCCTCTTTCTAAACACTGATGATGTCAGCACCCTATAAGTACAGCAGGAGAAGGAAAACCTTTAAAACTGTAAAGCGAACGGAAACCAATAAAAACAAGAAGCGGATAAAGACTTAAATATTTTACTTAGCGCTTTCGGTAAAACTGTGCTTCACCTTCCTCAGATAGTTAACAATACAATCATGCCAACATAAATAGTCTCATTTACTAATGAACAAGAAAATAATAGCCTAATTAATACCCCATTAACAATAAAAGGGCCAACAGGCAAATAAACTATATTAAAAAATAATAATAAGTACATTGAATTTAACAACATTAACCAATAAACAACATATTCAATTTTCAACATTTTAAGAAAAAATAAAAGCTTAAAACAAACTTTCATTTTTTAACCAGGTAAATTACTGAACACAAAGAGTCAATAGTGACCAAACTATTATTTTAACTTAACAAACGTTACTTAATTGAAAGAAGTTGTTATTATTATCTTCTTAAAGCTAACAGTTTAAGTATACATTTAATCGATATTTGTTCATTTAGACCTGGGAACACATAAGCAATAGTCCTAAGCTGCCACATTAGTTCGTCTACTTCTAAAAGCAGTTGCCATGGGCCACTTCTTATGTGCGGTGGTCTACTGTGTAAAACTGTGAATCTGAAACTATGGGTGGGATGTTCACCTATATGCCTTGGAAGGGCGTTGTGGGGTCTTTTTAAAAAAAAAAAAAAAGAGGTGATAATCAACAACACTGTTTACACCATTAGCGATAGGTTTAACTGTGAATCTAAGAGCATCGTGTATGGTGCTTTATGAGACTGCTGTCCTGCCTTTTACATAGGCAAGACAGAAAGGAAATTAAAGCAGCGCATATATGAACATAACTATGCAATTTAAAAAAAAGACTTGCTTATGTGTTCCCAGGTCTAAATGAACAAATATCGATTAAATGTATACTTAAACTGTTAGCTTTAAGAAGATAATAATAACAACTTCTTTCAATTAAGTAAAAATAATAGTTTGGTCACTATTGACTCTTTGTGTTCAGTAATTTACCTGGTTAAAAAATGAAAGTTTGTTTTAAGCTTTTAATTTTTCTTAAAATGTTGAAAATTGAATATATTGTTTATTGGTTAATGTTGTTAAATTCAATGTACTTATTATTATTTTTTAATATAGTTTAGTTGCCTGTTGGCCCTTTTATTGTTAATGGGGTATTAATTAGGCTATTATTTTCTTGTTCATTAGAAAATGAGACTATTTATGTTGGCATGATTGTATTGTTAACTATCTGAGGAAGGTGAAGCACAGTTTTACCGAAAGCACTAAGTAAAATATTTAAGTCTTTATCCGCTTCTTGTTTTTATTGGTTTCCGTTCGCTTTACAGTTTTAAAGGTTTTTTTGTCGTCTTGTTCGTACAGGAGAAGAAAAATCTCCCACTAATGCGAATAGCGCGCTCTGCTAATGCATCTCTCTCAAGTGTCGTAACATAGTTAGGTAGGGGTTTCAAGTATCATAACATAGTTAGGTAGGGGTTTGAATCCTACAAATGCCATGTGTGCTTTTGTCACACAGTTTGTCCATGTGTGTTGGGTGTTGCTCTTAATATTGTATGACGTAGATTATATCAGTAATGTCAATGCACACATGAGGTATGTGTGTGCCACATAGACATATGTACCTGTGACCTTAAATAGTTCCCATGTGTGAAGCCTGCCTCATGTAAATACATGGAATTTGCATTACACAACTTTTTGACTGTGGTTTTCTGTGCAGGGGCTGCGGTTGGTATGTGAATATACAGTGAGAGTAGTCTATGGTGTCATCTTACCAGCGAGGGATACACTTCTGGTCTGGAGCATGTAATCCACATGTTGGTGATGATCAGGTGCAGCATGTTTTCCCCTCTTGTGGGAGTGGTAACAAGTTGTTCCATAGCATTTGAGTGTATGGATTCTAGGAACCTTTCACCTAGGGTGTTGGAGCTACGGTAATGCTCCCAGTCTATGTGTGGGTAAATGAAGCTGCCCAATATATTGTTGTTTGGAGACACCTGCCGATATTCATGTATTCTTAAGTAGGCCAAGTGGGTTACCTGGGTTTAGGAGGGTGGTCTTTAGCAGGCTATGAACTGGAAGTCAGTTTAACACACTGTTAGTTGCACCTGGATAGTCTGTGATGCGTCACACTGTGGCAACAACCTGGGGGTGTGGGTATAGGTTCATAGGTTCATAGGTTCATACTAGGCTATCTGCCCTAGGGCATTTATAAGCCAAGCCAGAGCGTGTTTGGCTTTCACCACCCATTTTAAATTAATGTTGCTATGCCCTTTTCTGGGGTTAGTATACTCTGCCTCTGTCTAACATTGACACAGAAGTGATACCCGGGGTACACCTACGATCCCCCATCCACTCATCATGATTCCTCCTGAAGAAAGTCAATGAGGGACTCTGCCTAACCTGGACTGGGATTTTATTCCAGAGTGAAGGGAGCCTCTGGGTTATGAATCTGTCCCTCCAGCATGCCCTATTGATGTCAGTGCTGAGGTTCAAGTCTCTCGAGCACGTAGCTCGATGGGATTTGGATTTTCTGAGGTGCAGCATGTCCATTACTTCTGGGTTGGACATGGCATTATACATCTGGCACAGATCGCCTCTGAGCAAGCGGTATGCCACTGAGTATGGAGTTATGTTAACCGGGCAGCATATGGCATCTGTTTGAGCCCTTTGATCCACTTGGTGAGGTACTTTTGTGGTCTTTCCAGTTACTGCAGGTATCTGGTAAGGTACATCCCAAAAGGGGCATTGTACTCAATTATGGGCCTGATGAGGGATGAGTAAAGAGGCACAATGACCTCCCCTGATCTAGATGTGAATCCCGTCATGATTAGGTGGGCTATATAAAATGTTTTTCTAACCACTTTGGCCACGTGGTTGTCAAATGAGAGATTGCTATCAACTTCAGTCCCCATGTCCCTAATTACTTCATCCGTACTTAATGGATTACCACCTACATGGTCATTTGTGGCCACTTTGTTTTTGCCAAAGGGGATGACTATACACTTTGTGGCATTTAGCTTGAGGCAATGGCTCTGGCACCAGTTGTCTGTTTCTATGAGGCCCTTTTGGAGGATGGTTGTGTCGGCTGGAGAGTCAATTATAGCACCTAGTTTGCAGTCATCTGCGAACTTGGTCAGCCACAGTCCTTCCATGTTGGCCTGTACCTCTGAGAAATATATACCGAAAAGGAGAGTTCCCAGGACTGAGCCTTGTGGGACGCCACTTGTAACTGGTTTGGAGTCTGACATGGCTCCAGCAATTCTAACCATGTGGGTTCTGTCCTTGAGCCAGTTTGCAAACTATCTAGTGACATAGGGGTTTATATTTAAGCTGGTGAGCTTATCTATAATGCCCGAGTGGGGTATTGTATCGAAGGCTTTTGCAAGGTCCAAGTAGGCTGTGTGGACCACCTTCCCCTTGTCAATGGTCTTGGTGACTGTTTCAAAGAAATCAACCAGGTTTAAGAGGTAGGATCTGCCCTTAAAGCCAAACTGGGTGGGATCCAGTGTCTGTAGGTCCCCAATATCTTTATGTATGAGGTCCATGATGATCCTTTCCATAGCTTTGCAGACCAAGCTAGTCAGGCTTATGGGGCGATAGTTTACAGGATCCATTGAGGCACCACCTTTGTGTAGAGGGACCACTGTTGCTGTACGCCACTCTTTGGGTACATATCCTGTGGTAAGGCTGAGACTGAACAGTAGTTTTATGTTTGGGTTTAGCTCATCTTGGAGTTCATGTAGGACGCAGCCCGGGACACCATCTGGTCCCATTGATGCTGTGTTATTTGCTTTGGAGAGGGCGGCTCTTACCTGAGCATCTGAGATATCAGGGGGGGCAGCACTCTGCTGGGATAGGTATTTGCCCTTCTGGTGGGGAGGGGGGGGAGAAGTTTGCGCTGAACCTGTCAGCTAGGATGTTGACAATGTCTGTGGGTTCAGTGTAGTTTTTTGTCATTTTGGACTAATTCTGAGCATATCTGGGAATTCACACCAAGGTTCCTAACATAACTAAAGAAAGTCTTGTGATTATCCTTAGTGTCCTGTGCATTTCTTCTCTCAAAGCTGGCCTTAGATGACTTTATGAGTGCCCGTAGTATTTTGCTAACACTGAACAGAGATGCCTCCCCTTTTTGGGATTTTGCTCTATCATGTAGTAGCTTCCTCCTTCTATTGTATAGTTTGTTTATGGCTGTGGTCCACCAGACAGGATGTCTGCCTTTGGAGGATTGGGTCTTGTTTTTATTTGGGATTGCATAATCCATGCATTCCTGAAGGTGTTCATAGAATGCATTTATAAAGGATTCTGTGGTCTGGGCCGTATTTTCCACAGGCCCGGGGGCTTTGAAGGATTCCACCTCGGTTTTGAGGGGTGTGGAATTTGCTGTAGAGAAGTTTTACACTGTTGTTTTGTGGGCGGGGGGGGTTCGGGATGTGAATATCCAGTGAGATTAGTTTATGGTCTGATCTTACCAGTGAGAGGTACACTTCTGGTCTGGAGCATAGAGTCCCCATGTTGGTGATGATCAGGTCCTGTAGGTTTCCCCCTCTTGTGGGAGTGGTAACAAGTTGTTCCATAGCATTTGAGTGTATAAATGCTAGGAACCTTTGAGCTAGGGTGCTGGAGCTAGAGTAATGCTCCCAGTCTATGTTTGGGTAGTTGAAGGCCACCAATATAATGGTGTTTGGAGAGACCTTCATATTTCCAGTGTTCTCAGAAGGCCAAGTGGGGTTCCTGGGTTTGGGAGGGTGGTGTGTGGCAGGCTATAAACTGGAAGGCAGTTTTACCCACCGTTAGTTGCACATGGATAGTCTCTGATGCTTTGTGCTGTGCCACCAACCTGGAGGTGTGTGTATCTTTGACGAATATTGATACTCCCCCTCCTGTTCTGGTTCGGTGCAAGTTTTGGGGCCGACAAGCATGGTATGAGGTATAACCTGGCAGTGCTGGGGTGCTCTTGGGAGCCTTGAACCAGGATTCTGTTACTGCACAGATATTGATGTTCTCCATGCTAAGGACAGTTTCCAGTGCATGCATCTTGAGGTTTACACTGCTGGCATTGAGTAGCATTACTATTAGTTTCATATCCCTTGTGATACCTATGGAGGTGGTTTTGTCTTTTGAGCCTTGCCTAAAAAAGGCACTATGGGGGTAGCAAGAGCCTTTGACAATATCCGAAAGCCCAGGGGTGACAGGTGCAAGCCGTCCCTAGCAAAGCATCGTGGCTTGTCGAGCATGTCATCCCAGGCTAACAGGCATTGGATCCCCTTTGAATGACACCAAAACTTAAGCCAATTGTTGAAATTGATCATCTTGTCTTCATATTGTGGCATCATTCTTGGTGAGGGTAAGATGCTACTCAAGGTCAGGGTCTTACCAGCCTGGGCCACATGCTCAGAGAGCTCCTCTATGTCTCTTATCATGTAGTCCAGGGAGGTATGTCTCAGGTCATTCACACTGGCATGGACAATGACTGAGTCATATTTGTACTTGCCTTGGAGTGACCTGTTTGCTTGTGTTATGTGGCGGATCATAGCGCCAGACAGGCATCTCACCATGACCTTCTCCTTGTTCAGCCTGGTGAGCGGGACGTCAGTGTGCCTGACGATAGAGTCACCTATTACAAGTGTATCAGGTGTGTTGTTTAGCCTTAAGGGCTGTGACTGTTCGGCACACTGGCTTTGTGAGCTATGTGTTGCACGTGCTCTGTTCTGGGGTAGCGGTTGCTTGGGTGTCTGCTTTGGAGGTCTCTGCTGCTTAGGCAGAGTTTTATTTAGAGCCTCTGAGTATGTTTTTGTGTGTTTATGTGTTTGGTTTGCTGTTGTGGTAGGTCTATGTGAGACTGGAATTGTAGTGACTGTAGTTTCCTTCTCCTCCTGACAGCTTTTGCCAGTACTGAGTTGAGAGAGCTTAGCCTCCAGTTTGGCTATATGGTTGCATCTCTCACATGTGTTGGAATTTGTTGGGGGGAGGAGAGGGTTGTCTGTGAACATGTGGCAATTGTATCATTGCCTCAAGATTCCCAGATTCACCAGCTGGACCGGAGAGGAGATTGACAACTGACCTTTGGACATGCTAGAATAATATTGGGAATTCCTTTATAATTGACAACAAAAAGGGCCAATGGGGAACAAAGTACTCAAGGGGAGTTTGTGAGGGTGTATTGCTTTTTATTTGTTAGTGCTGGGGTATATAAATGCTTTAGTGAGCAAGTGCCAGGTCACTCAAATGCAATGTGTTACAGGTAACTTAAATGCAAAAATGACAAACAGTAACTTTCTTTCAAGTGAAACAAGGAAATAAGTACAGTAAGCAATGCAGATGTCACTAGGGATCCACAGAAGCGCTGAAAAGCTGCGTTTTAGGTGGAATTAGTGTTTCAGGGAAATAACAAGCAAACAAGCATACAAACAAAGCTACATTCAGCAGGCCTGGATCTAGTCTATGCTACAGCAAACTAGGTGTACCAATTTCAGTAAGAAACAGTTCAAATATGCAGGCACTATAAGCCTTTAGCCAGAAATTCCCAGCTCAGACGGGCAGAGTCCAGCCTCTCCTCCCACAAGAGTGCAGACCATGAACCTTCTTAATGTAAAATAACTGGCCTGAAGCCCAAGTGCTTAAACCAGAACTAATACACATTTAGAATAACAGACACTGAGCCCTCAATCAGCAGTTCCCAACTTATAAGGATGTAAGCTACCTGTCCTGCCACCACAGTATCCTTGACATTTAATGAGACTCACCCTCCTGTCATAGTTAGTTCCGTGTTTTGGGGCTGTCAAGCATGGTATGAGGTGTAACCTGGTAGTGCTAGGGTGCTCTTTGGAGTCTTGAACCTGTTGTCTATTACTGCACAGATATGAACATTCTCCATGCAGAGTAGAGTTTGGACTGCATGCATCTTGCGGTTTACATGTCCGGCATTGAGTATCATTACTTCTATTTTTTTATCCCCTGTGCTACCTAAGTAGGTGGCCTTCTGTTTTCAGCCTTACCACCAGAATGCAAAGATGTGCAGACATTACACTATGGTAATTAATAGTGGTGTGCAAAACAATACAATGACAATCATACTGTTAATGCATCAGGCATGCTGGGATATACCCACAATGATATAACTACACTGTACTGTTGACAACATGATAATATTACTACACTTCTATGTAGTCACCCTGTGCATCAGCATCATGTTAACCTGTTCCTGCATCAATGTTACAGATTGCAGGAGGTGGCACAGTTTCATCATATGCACAGGGTGTGTACTTGGTATGCCTGAGTCTGCCACTGATACAACCAATCAACATGTATCTGTGTGTGTGTGTTTGTGAGGGACAACAGTACAAGATGGGGCAATGTTGATGTGGTGTGTGCGTGTATGTGTTAGCCCCAGGTGTTAGCATTATGCATGTGTGTATGCATGCACACAGTTCAACCTCATGGCTGCCATATACGGGTGTTTGTGGACAGCCACAGACTGTACCTGCCAGGTCATACAGATCACTGTCTCTGGCCACGGACATGATACCTGTGCCTGGCAGGGGTGCTACGGACAGTATCAGGTACTAAGCTGGACTGGGTACTGTCATCAGAAGCAGTTGGTTGATGACTGGAGACATGTCCCTGCTGGGACTGTCCAGAGCCACGTGCACATGGTCTCCTAGGGAGGTCTCATGACAGCACAGACCCAGCATTGCTGGGGCTGGTGCTGGCACTATGGGAGCGGCTACAGGATTGTTGTCGTCCGCGACCACTGCAAGCTGCTGATGTTGCTGGCATACATCCACATTGATGCCTCAACCGTCCTGCATTGCCCTGGCTCATGGACATGTGGTTGTGGAACAGATCTAATGTGTCCCCCCAACGTCTGTCAATGACCTCGGTGAAATTACGGATGGCAGCCGCAACGTCATGCATAGTGTCATTCATAGCAGTGCGATGTGCTCTCAGCTCCCTCAGACCCTGTCTGGTGTACCGTTCCATACATGCCTGTGCCTGCATTGCAGCCCGGAACATAGCTGAGGTTGAAAGACCTCTGTGGGCACGTCTGACAGGGGCAGTACAACCACGGATGCTCCCACGAGAACCCCTGGACATCTGCCTGTGTGGTACCATGTCAGGACTCTGGCCATGACTGCTGTGAGGGGATGCATGTGCCACTGATACCACATTACCCTGGTCAATGCCCACTGTATGCTGTCCATCACCTAAGGACATTGGTGACAATGGATGTATTGGCAGGATGACTGTGCGCATTGATGGGGTTGACTGCTGTGTACTGTCGATTGGCTGACCAACAACAGACCCTGTCACACCTCCCTGTGACATTGCACATGTATCATCATTATCACTATCCCCAGCAGTGGATTCAGGTTCCCTGCTGCACACCACCAGAGCAACACCAGAACCTGTGAGAGGAAGACAGGAAACACAGTTTACAATGTGTACACAATGTTACCACAGATGCACACGGGCACATGTACACATGCACACATGCACACATGGGCACATGCACTCATGCACACATGCACACATGGGCACATGCACACATGCACACATGCACACATGGACACATGCACACATGGGCACATGCACACATGCACACATGGGCACATGCACACATGCACACATGGGCACATGCACACATGGGCACATGCACACATGCACACATGGGCACATGCACACATGCACACATGCACACATGGGCACATGCACACATGGGCATATGCACACTCCTCAGTACATGAGATACAAACACACAGACACAAACACACCTGCAATCAAACACATAGCAATACTGTCTAAGGGTATTATTACTATTATTATCATTAGTATTAAAAGTATTGTTATTACACACTCACCAGCATGGATTGGCTGCTTTGCTGTTACACCAGAGGGACCTGCACAAATAAGACATTTATTGTCAGTGGGCACAACTGTGCCATTGATACTGTGAGTATGATACAGTTCAGTAGTACAACAGTTGGCTTTCACAGGTCTACTGCTGATATTGAGAATATCACTCTTGCACAATAATTACCAGGATAACAGCTACAAACACAGTACAAATCTCACACATGCATAAACTACCAGTGTAGAGAACAGTCAACTATAGATATGGCATGTTACCTGCATGCTCCATGTCCACATGCTGGGTGGCTCCAGCCTCCATCATTACACATTTCTGCGGATGTTGTTGTTGTTGGGCTGGAGCCACAACACTTAGGAGGAGCCCCTCCAGTCTGGTGAGGGGGGTGTAGAGCCGCCCCACCACCTGTGGCAAGCTGTTGCCTGTGGATATCAGACACATGCTGATGGATATTTCTAATTAGATCACTGCAGTGATGGTGTACCTGCTCATTTGTCCGGTTATGCATGCCTATGTCATTTACCCAACGGACAAGGTCTTGCCACAGTGCAGCCCTCTCCTGCTGGTTCTGGCTGGTGTGGGAAAAGAGTGTGGCAAAATCCCGCACCAGGCTCTGGTGTATCTCCTCTTCCTCTGCAGCAGAGTATGAGGGGTTGTGCTGGTGCACCATTGCCCTGGAAGGAAAAGAAAAATATGTGAGCAAGTGATATGGCACACATAATACTCTACTGTAGTGATATCATTGAACTGCCATATATAGCATCTGTCTGTCTATTGGGGGATACACATGTAAATGACCACATATCAGTGCTCAGCCAACAACTGTGTGGCAGTGCCTGGCACACTCCATACAACAAACTAGTATACACCAGCAGTCGGCACACTGTTTGAGGTCCAATACACAACCTCACACTGGGGGTTTGTATCAAGGTAATGGATGGGGAACATTGTCAACCCATGCAATGCATGCAATGCACAGTACAACTTTCAATGGTAATGCACCCTAGTCTTTGTGGCCATACCCCTACCTACACCGCAGTCACATACAGGGAACCACAGCACAACATATGGCAATGTAGTATGTTTGTATCCCAATACCTGACACATCTTTCTCTGGCCTCACACCAATGACACACACTACCATGACAGACACAAAGTCATGCTGAGCAATCACACCATTACAGACCTTGCACACAGTCAGTGGCACACTCATTCCACCTCACATAGTTGGTATTGCAATGAGTACATGTGTGTGTGCATTGTGTCATAGGTAGGTAGTATGCTATTGGCCCTGGGCCTACAGCAGCATACTGTTATGCTACCCTGCCCCCTTGGACACATGTAATGTGATTGTACTTGCTCCTGTCAAACAGTTAGACAGGGTGACTCATATGGCATATTACCTATCTGCATAACATTCAACAGGGGTATGTCTGACCTCTACTAATGAGGAGCCTTGCTTCTTAATGCTGGGTGGTTTACTCCATGGTATGGTTTATTTGTGGGTAGGAACCTGTACCTCCACCATGTGCTCTTTACTGCGATGCCAAGGATGACAGACATAGGTCATTTAGGCTGGGGATATTGTGAGATGTTACCATGGTTGTTGAACAACTGTTATGGGTGTGACTTAACTATGTATATCCAGCATTGGTAACCTCTGTGTAGGTAGTATGAAAGGCACTCTATCTGTGGTTTTGTCAGTCACTCTGCATAGGTAATGTGTTTGAGGGCATTATCACTGCTTGTTAGGTATGACTGTGTCCTTCTCCCTTTCTGTAGTTGTCATGGGAGGTACATACCATGTAGGACATTGTGAGGTGTAGAGGGGTACAGTGACCTACATTTCCCTAGCTGAAACACCATTTGTGCTGACACGTACCATGTACAAGAATTACAAGACTAGTGTGCCACTGTGAATATCAAAGGGGAGGCTATTGTACACTTGTTTCCCATGTTCCCTCCTGACACATCCAGTAGTAGGCAGGCAACCACCTATGTGGTGGTTAGTGGTGTAAGTGTTTTGGAATGGGGTATGGTACTCCAGTATCCACAGTGGTGTTCAGTCCATGCCGTTGTCACCAGGCACCTGTTGCAATATATCTGCACACATGTGCCTCTCTCAGTATATATGTATATATATATATATATATATATATATATAGAGAGAGAGAGAGAGAGGGAGGGAGAGAGGGAGAGAGATAGAGAGATATTCATATATTCATATACATACATATCTCTAGACATTCATATCTGTCTGTATATGTGTATGTATCTATATATATCTATATATGTATGTGTCTATTACATATATATGTATATACATATTCTATCTATCTATCTATCTATCTATCTATCTATATATGTCTATCTATTTATACATCCCTCTCTATCTACGTACACATATATGCATATTATATATATATACATATATAAATATACATATACATATGCATATACATATAATATATATATATATATATATTTTTTTTTTTTTTTTTTTTTTTACACATAAGAATACACACACTAACATACTGTTAAACATCCATTACTGTACAACCTACATTGTACGTTGCACTACAACCTACATTGATATGTGCACATAGCAACCTTCAAATACATATGTATGTCCAGCCTTCACTAACAGTTGCAGTATGTCCCCTGCCCTATGCACATCTTCATATATATATATATATATATATATATATATATATATATATATATATATATATATACAGACTGCTAACACATATGGAGGGTTCACAGTATGTAGATTATTAGACTATTAGTTTACATTACCTTTGTTTGTCACTGCTGTTTGTGATGGCTTGCTGCTTGGTGGCCTGCTGCTGGTTAGCTTGATGTTTTTTTATTTATTTATTTTTTTGGTGCCTCTCTCTGTGTCTCTGTGTCTCTGTGTCTCTGTCTCTGTCTCTGTCTGTCTGTCTGTCTGTCTCTCTCTCTCTCTCTCTGTCTCTCCCTCCGGTTTTTGCAATGAAAGTATTGCATGTGTGGACTGGGAGTACAGGCTGCTTTTGTAGGTATCTGCACATGTGCATGTGATGGCCTCTGCACCAATTGTTAGCCAGCATTTGCTAATTGCATGCAGCCTGCTGTGTGGTAATTGCAGTTCTCACTGTGATTTCAGGACAGTGCTATAAAATGTTAGGTTAGGTAGGCATAGCCCTTTCAGATTTTCAAGGTGGGGACCATGCTGGTATGCTGTGGATACTGTTCTGTGAGTGTAAAGGTTGGTATGTCTCTCATATTTAAGGCTGTGTTGTAGGCACTGAAATGCATGTTGTACTGAAACCTGACTATTGCTTCCTCCAGTTCATTCTTCTCAGTGTGTATGTTAACTGACACCTAATAATACTAATACTCTTTAAATGGGAGTATGTGCTTTCCTGTGGGACTTGTGGGGTGACTGGTATACAGCAGTGGCTCTTGCAATTTTTTGCTATGGCTTCACTATTTGGCCTTTACATTCACTCCTTGAAGGCCTGCTAGGTGTCTTTACTGGAATGTGTTGCTATGGCTTTCCTATTTTCCATTTACATTCACTCCTTGTAATACTTGCTATATTTCTTTCAGCAGCAATTCCTTATATGTTTGGTGTGGTTTGGTGGTATTGCATGCAGTCTGGTCTGGCCAAGGTGTGGGGCTTGACACCTACAAGGGTATTTTATTTTGCTGCTGAGCAGTAGTGGGGCTCTGTACTTTGTACTAACAGTTATGGATAGCAGGCACATGCAGCGCTTGTAAACTGCTCTACTGTCCTTATATTATTAGTTGGCTACATCCTTTGATATTTCTGGGCTGTAATCCTACATGAGGGTGTGCTTGTGGAAGCTATTCTACAGCTATTCACAGAGTGTGTGACAGCAGACAGAATGATATGCCTGTGAGTTTGTGACACTTGCAGGCCTCAGATACTCTCAGGTGTATCTTTTATCAGCCTCAGGGAATGGTACATATCAGTGGGATACACCCGTGATATATTTCAGATATTCTGCAGTTGTGACTGTGGGGTATTTTGAGCATGTGTATTACTACACCATTTCTGACATGCAAGTAGTGCATACTTTAAGTAATTGACAGTTACCATTACGTGGGATTCCACACCTTTCTGCCTACTGTTAGTACATTTCACAGGGAGTCAGTGGGGCACAGTTAACATTTGTTTGCAAATCAGGGACATCCCTGTAAATCAGTCACAGTTGCGAGGTTTGGCCTATTACCTATTCAAATATGGCAGTGTTTATCCTGCTGTGATAGTGTGTGTGGTTTGCAAGGTGCTACTGTCACATTATTACCTACTAGCTACCTACTAGCATGGCTGTTTCTCTTCTCACACTAATGTTATAAAAATCCACAAGAATTGCCAGTAAAGATACAAGAAAAGCTTTGTGTAATAGCCTTCCTATATTCCCTTTACATTCAGTCCTACTATTTCATGATATATTGCTTTCAGCACAAAGTTCTTGTATATCAGTCATGGCTTAGTGGTAAGTCATGCAGACTAGTGTTTCCAAGGTCCTGGGTTCAAGTCTGACAGAGGAATTTTATTTTGCTGCTGAGCAGACTACAGGTCTTGTCATTCAGAGTGACTAAGGCACTTTTAAGCAGTTGTAAGCAGGTTAACGCTGGTTTGCGCGGTGCTCACACATGCACACTGTTGCTTAGCTTCGCGCACACACGCTTAGCTAAGCATACACAAGCGCACAGCCACTTACAACTGCTTAAAAGTGCTTACTCTCACGCACACCCGTGCTAATTTCTTTGAAAGAAAAGAAAATGGGGAGATAGGAAAGTGGTGAAAAAGGGGGCACAAAGAGGGTAGGACAGTAGGAAAACAAGCTCGGGATTTGTAGGAAGGATGTAGGAAAGGCCCATAGCTGCCCATTTCTTTATCAGCAACAGCTGTGCATATGTGTGTAATTTGGTGTGAAATTTGAAACCTTCCACCCCTGAGAGAGGGGTGAGGACAACAAAATATGTTGTACAGCCAATTGTAATTACCAGTTCACATGTCCGGCAGACATGTCTGCAAAATGGGCAGCTATGTATGGAGCGTAATTGTTTTGCGGGAACAGAATGCCCTTTTTTATTTTTTTTTTCAGGTGAGAGTGGAATGTGAGGTACAGGAAGTAGGTATATTTGGGGAGGTAGGTAGGGGAGGTTAACAGACAAGACAAACAAGACGCATACAGGGGCAGAGTATGACACATGTGGGGGGAAACACAATTGACAGGGATGGATGTTTGGATATCACGAGCCCATGAGCCCACAGATGGTAACAGTGGAACTGAGATCCCCACCCATGGGCAGTTGCCACTGCGCCTTCACTGCCCAGGACGGGACTGTGCTGGGGGCTGTGTAGGATGGGCAGCAGGCACACCCGTGAGTTGCACCACCCATGCCTCAAGCTGGCGTAGGGGTTCAAGCACAGAATGCCTGATCTCTCTATGCACCACAGACCGGACACTTTGGAGGGTGAGTGGACGGTCTCCTCCGGCCACACTTGCAGAGGGGGGGCAAGCCCCTTCCCCTGCAGTGCTTCCACCCGAAGGTGGCACAGGGCCACTGGAGGAGGTTCCGGCCTGGGCACTAGTGCCAGGTTAACTCACCAGCTGAGGTGGGAGAGGTGGGTCCGCTGGAACCCGCCTTCCCTGTTGTCCTATGTTTAGCAATAGTTTATGACATTTTGGGTTAGTAACAAACAATACCATTCAAAATTAGTTGCAACAGCATGCATCAGTATTCCCATTAACCAAACACCCATGAATTCCAAACATTGAACAGCAAGCATAACACATGCATATTTTGAACAACAGTACACAATCCAACAGCATGCAGGGTTGATTGATGGCAACAGGCCATCAGGTTTGGATATGTGACCAGGGCACATGCATCAACATACGTGCAAATATGTTTGAACCAACAGGACAAATGTCCATAGGAATTAATTGTGAATACACGTACCCAGTTTGTTGTGGAATGGCATTATTTGTGAATATAGGGTAGGGTGAAGAAATATTTCATTAACAACTTCAACTATCTATACATATGCTGTACATCTCTAGTAGCTGCAGATATATATACCCTACAGGTCTTAGTACAGTTTCCTATATGTAACCTTAGGAATGTTGGTGATGGGACTGTTACTGCTACATTAATATACATTGCATTTTTATTCATACACGTTCATATCTGGCTGTGTTCAGGTACAGCATCCTGCTACATTTGATTTATATGGCTCTAGACAACTGTGGATGTTCATTATTTCATACAACCATACTATCTCCATATTGCAAGGGTACAGCAACATATCCAAATTGTGGGACAGACACATTCCAGCTTCAGTACTTTATTACAAACATTTCACTGTTTGGTTGTGGCTGTCTCATTCATTTCATTATTTACTGACTGCAGTGTACTTTATTCAAGAGTTATAACAGCTTTCTTGGTCAATTCATACCTCTTTCTCACACTCTCACTTGTTTTATTTTTACAATTCAAGATGGTACTTTATAGACGTTATTAACATGGCATACTTGGTTACAACAATCCTTTCCAACAGACACTCACTTGTTTCATATGGCAGATTTTCAAAGGGGATGTATTTGACACATGTCTATTGTCTTTAGCTTGTTTACCACAAATTTTCAGGCTGCAGCAGGTTATAATACAGGTGGGAAATCTCTATTTCAGACTTGTTTAATTTTTATTTCTGGATTACAGGCTGCATCACTTATCTAATCATACAGTACTAGCAGAATCTTTCTTCTAGTGTTATTTGAACTTTATTAATATGTAACTACACTGAACTCTTTTACAAGCTGTCTCACTTATATTGTATAACAATTACAGAAAAATAATTACTAACCAGCCTGGTGGCACAACCGCTCCAGCCTATCACCATAGGCTCGCCGATTCGCGGAACGCACACCTGCAGCTGTAGTATAAATGAAGTAATATTGGAACATACATCTCCATAATATCAGCTAGGATAATTTCTTACATACGTAATTACATGGATACTTACTCAGTAGTGGGGCATTGGGCATTTGCCGGGCCTCCTGGATCCAACGGTTCAGTTGGTCCTGCTTTCATCTCTTCAGGTCCGCATGGTGGTGACGGACCTGTTCACCAGTCCTTGGTATGCCTGTGGCACTGGTGAGATCATGTGCCAACCGGTTCCACGCCTCTGCCTTGTATGGTCCCCACAGAACCTGGCCCTGCATGAGTTGAGCCTCATGATCGTGGACTAGGAGCCAAACCATATATTTGGACTCCTCAACACCCCACCTCTGTGCTCGGAAGTGTCTGCCCTCTCCTACACCTGCCATCCTGACTGCAAATAGGTTCCACAATCAGTTATGCTGTGTATTCCCGCCTATGGGGCTTATATATGCCATTTTTCCCACACTTATCTGTGATTGGCCATTTTGGAATTGTATCAGCTTAAAAAAAAACTGCTTTGTCATGCTTCTATTTCCATTCATTCCTATATATATGCTAATACTGAATTTTTTAGTACAGCTGTCATGGCTTTGTGGTTCAGTACTTTGACTATGATGTACAGTATCCTGGGTTCGAGCCTGGGCATTGCTTTTGTTTATTTTACTACTGTCTAGACAGGCTAGGAGGTGTGTCTGTGTAAAGGCGGCTTTGATACAGGTTGCTCAACGTTGCCCGCCAGTAAGCTGGTTGGCACGCTGCGCAGCTCCGTGCAAATGGGTTACGCTGGTTAATGCATTATTTGGCTATAAGCACACATATTACACTATGAGAAATGTTGCTCAACTACGGGCACACAGTTTCAGTGTGTTAAAGTGCTACTCAACTCCGGGCACTCATATTACACCTGTTAAACCACTGGTCATCTGCGGGCAATCATACTCAGCTTGTTAGAGTGCTGCTCAGCTATGGGCACTTATAAAATTTTTTTTTTTATTGTGTCAGATTTCTTCAAAAATACATGGCCCATTTCATTACATTTTACTTAAATTATAGTTTTATATATATATATATATATATATATATATATATATATATATATATATATATATACATACATATATGTCAGGGAATTGTTTCGTGCTTATTTCACTAAGAATAGAAAACGATGTTGTTGGGGCTCGAACCGTGACTAGCTCCTCTTTGGCTGACGTCTCTACTGCTACGCTATTGCTACTTGGCTTAATTTACATATTTAGATCTTATATGCTTTTCCAATGAGTGCTGTCACTGAGCGAAGGGCACACCCGTATAAACGAGCGCAATTACGGGCAAACATTTTTGAAATTATGAAAAAAAAATTAAACTGTTGATTTTTATGTTTTACATTACAGTTGGGTTTATAGTCTGTGGGGACATGTGTGCTGTTGTGCTTCTTGACATTTCCGCGGACTCGCTTGTGGGTGTTTCCTTTCAGGACTGTGATTCTTTTTGGGGCATGTCCCTTTGCAGGACTCACCATGCAGACATGCCCCCTACTTTCCTACATGGACCGTGTTAGCCTATGGTGTGATTCAGCATGCCCTCATGAAGATGCATGGCATGCTGACATCACACCATTTAACTGCAGCCTCCGTGTAAGACTTGCTAACTCTTACACAGAGGTTTCGTGAATCCTGCCCAATGTATCTATAAAAATACATATAGAAAGCTATTTCATTTAAAATTAACCTGGCAGTTTTTCCTTGTAAATACTTTCTGTCATATGTGGCTTTGCCTCTATTTTCCACATCATAGCGGTTCTCCTATCTTACAGAGTGAAAAAACTTTTGGTAACTTGAAACTACAAGTGAGCGTTATACAGCTATGCTCAGTTTAGAAACACAAGTTATTCGTTGTGGTCACTTTATTGTACAGTGTGATATTTTCATATACACAAAATCGTGTTACTAAAATCAGGTGGGTAACTTTTGATTGCTTTCATTTGACAGACACTTATCAAGTACGGAGCTAGTCTTTGGCGTAATATGTAGGAAAAAAAGGAGGGAGCAAAAGTTTTACTATATTTACCCTCAGACTTAACTTTTTTTCTGGTAGTTCTGTTTTGTGTAAAACTGCACTGCAAAACTCAGTGTAAAACAAATGGAGCAGATGTTAATACCTTTTTTGTTACATGAAAGCAGACCTTCCCTGTAACCCTTCTGATGTGCATATATTCAGCAATCTCCAACTGCAGTATAAATAAACTGCCTCCGGGATGGGACAGAAAAATGGCTTCCATTCCCAGGAAGTAAACTAAGTTACTCCACACAGAGAGTTGTAGGATAGTATTGGTACAGCACACTGTTTAAGGAGCAAGTAATATGAAAATGTCACTGGGATATGACATTGCAGCCCATAATATGCTGAATGGAAATTATGTCGAAATATAGCTAGATACCAAGCAGATTTTTCAGCATACAAGTAACACAAATGGCCCCAAAAAAGTGCAATCACAGCCATTTAAAAAATGGCAAAGTAAACACACTGCAGGATGTGTAGATTAACTACACCACTCTTATGTAACTAGACAATACTATGGAAATATGCAGGACTCTGCAAGGCACAGTGCACTGTGTGGCAGTTTTTTTTCAATGAGCACAGTACTGCTTGAGTGCAAATGCAGACAAGCTTGAAAAGTGCAGAATGACACTGAATGGGCAATGACAACATTGAGAAGGGAGTTGGGCAAACGTCCAAGAGCAGAATACAGGTATGGAAACATGCACACCTACTAGGTAATAAAAAATAGGATTGGGAAGGTAGGGAGCATTACTGAGCAAACAGGAGAAATGTGTACAGTGGAAGCAAGCAAGATCAATGTGCCAACAGATGTATGTGATGTGGGCAGCATGTTTTATTGTTGCAGGACATGTTTTATATTTTTTTAAAGAAGCAGCAGCAAAGAGAACATGTTATGAAGGTAGTGATGCAAATTAAACTAATGCTGCTGAGATGAGTTGTTTTTGTGCTAAAAGGTTGAGAGCTATGGTGAGAAGTGAGAACTGAATTTTGTATTCCCCCATTATTGGCTTTGTCCAGTTTTTTCATGCTAAGAGGTTGAGATCTATGGTGAGAAATGAGAACTGAATTCTGTATTTCCCCATTACTGGCTTTGTCCAGGTTGTTTGTGCAAAGAGGTTGAGAGCTATGGTAAGAACTGAATTCACTAAATGATAGTCATTTAAATTTCAGGCTCCTATCTTTCAGGAAACTGCTGATTCAGCATAGTGGTATGTTGTGGTGACTGTAGTGCACAGGGTCCTGGGTTCAAGACTTGGCAGTAAAACACATGGTAGTAACACACCATTTTATTCTAGCAACTTTCAATACAAGTAATGTTTAAAAATGTGTCCCTGTTTTTTGGGCTTTTGTCCCCTAATACATTTTGGCTTTTTCCAGATTTCTTGTGCTGCAAAGTTGAGAGATACAGTTGAGTGTCGAGTGGATGTTTTTACAAGGAGCTGAGAGCTTCAGGGGGAAGAGAAGTTGAATGTTGCTTATGCTGAGGTTGCCTGTATTGTTAATAGCATAATATTTAAATACTTGCTTTTGATGCAGAAGGCTGTGGGTTCTACTCCCACAGTATATAGATGCATTGCTGATACTGTACCATGTTGTTGTACTTTTAAAGGGAGTGGGTGTAACAAGTCAAGGGTGTAGCTACAGATATGACAGAAGTGAGAAAATGTCATGCATGGCATTTGTGCCTCAGTGGAAAGAGCAAAAAATATCCTTAACCCAAATTCAGCAACAGAAAATCAGAATTATTATGTTCTGTGCTGCATTATAAGAAACATATTTTTAAACAAGTACAGTACCTTATATATATATATATATATATATATATATATATATATATATATATATATAAATGTATGTGTGTGTGGAAGTAGACTTTTATGATGGAAATGTTCTGAATTGGGCAGGTTTGTCATCATTGGTTTATGCATTTTTGTTTCATTGCCTACTGGAAAAATGTTCAAACAATACATTTAAAATGTGCTCTAAGTCTAACAAGTGTGTCGTATTATACAAGGAATATTATTTAATAAAGTCAGGAAGGTGTATCAAAGAACACATGTATGTTCCTTGTTTTGTATGCAAGGGGCCTATGGTAATCTTTATCCATCACTGGCCAGATGAATTTTCTTTGGATGTGGTATGAGTTTCAATGCTGTTTCAATGAATGTGAATTTCAAGGACAGAGAGGTTTTAATGCTAAGTCTATTTTCATCGTGAGACAGCATTGCTTTGTTTAGCAGATGTCTATTAGTTTTTGTGCATTGTGCAATTTGTGCTACAAAATGTAAATATAAAATCCAAATAATCATTGTAGAAGTAAAGCAGTATGCTCACTAGTGTTTATGGTATGGGGCAAAATAGCCAGGCAATGGGACATTGGAATGGCTGCAGGGGGACTCTGGTGCCATATTTTGGTTATCTGTTCTTCAGTTTGCATTTGAAGGCTGCTGTCCCACAATTCCATTGGAGTGGGCAGGGTTATGTAATTATGTATGTAACTTTTATGTTAATCAGTGTACAGATTTGTACCTATTTTTCATGGGCCTTGTCCAGATTGTTGATGTTTCCATGTTGAAAGGTATGAGTTTCTCACCCAAACTTGTCTTTTAGTCAACTCAGCTTGAGGTGCCTGACAATTTTGACATGTGGAAGGTGCCCTGAAGCTTTGGAAGCTGGCCAGCTGTTATATCATTGGCAGGATATAACCCATATAATTAAGGCTAATGCAGTAGAGATCATTCAAATATCTACTGTTACAGTAAGTTTTACTTACACAACTGTACTTTCTATGGCCTAGCCTAATCCATTTAATCCATACTAAGTTTGTGTTAGGATATTATTTTGAATTAAAAAAAATGTGTACGCTGTCGATGCATGACCTTTTCCAGAAATTTTGACAGAGTGGTGATAATATTTGTTGGCTGGTAGTTTGAGTTGTTTTTTGCTTGGTATAATAGGTTGAAGGAATTATCTGCTTGCCAAATATGACTAATATGCATTTGTTGTTACTGAAAGTCTGATCATTGATATTTACACCTGAAGTGGGTTAAGTCCACCCACACTCAGGTACTAATTCATCTGGGGAAACAGAGAACAGTTGTATCAAATCTGCAATCATCATCAAATTTGCAGTCATCCAAAGGCAACTAGTGCCAACCTGAGCATCTGAGAAATAGATAAAATGTAAAGGACCAAATATCGACTGTTTAGCACATTGCTGCTAACTTCTATGTTTGTTGACCATTGCCTTCTACCCTTATTACTTGAGTTGTTCAAAATAAAGCCATCTGGCTCCCCAGTAGATGACACCAGTCCTAAATCTGATTAATAATGATCCCTTGTGTGTAAGATGGTGTTGAATGTGTTAGCGAGATCCATGTCAGCATCATAAACCAAAAATCTCTGCAACTGAAGTTGTGACTTCAGGTTTAGTAGGCATGATCTATTCTTAATAAACCCACACTGAAACCTTTCTAGGAGAAATAAGCTACCAATGTCAATCAGAATTAGTTCTACAAGTATCCTCTCCTTAAGTTTGCAGATTACATCAGTTAGGCTGATAGGCCTAAGATTTCTTAACTTAGATATAACCCTACCTTTGTGGATAGGAAGTGTTATATCCTGCAGCCAGTGGGGAAACTTTTGATCAGTAAGATGGAATCCTGGGTCAATTGGGTTTCACTGAATATAGGAGGGAAAGTAACCAAACAATTGTCCAGAGCTACAGTACCACTGTTTTTATTAAACTTCAGGGCTACAATGAATTAGGCATGACTGGTATACAGAGGTTTATATATAGGCGCCTAGTAGGGATACTGCATGCACTGGCTTGCTAAACTTTGACCTAAGATATTGGCAAGGGTGATGGAAATTTCTTGTTGTTCTGCATACTATCCAATTGACCACAAGAACACTGGAATCCATGGAACTACCCTTAATGCCCTTTACATTGTGGTGAATTTTTGTTTGTTTGTTTATCTTTATTCTTTATAACAAGTTGAGGTTCACATAATGCCTTAATTTTATGGGCCTTGTTTGAAAGCTATTTTTTGGTTAAAGTAAGACTGGTTTTGTTAATAACTAAGGGAAATGTTTTATACGAAGAGTACTTATAGAAATACTAAGGTTTTGTTAAATGTAATGCTGTTGGTGGTCAAAAAAGCAATTTCTAGAAAATGGAAATCAAAATCTTAACCAAAAGTAAATAAAATATTAAATATTATAAAAATGTAAAATAATTGGAGATGGGATCTTTAAAAAAAGGAAAGGAGCAAATTACACAGAAATAAATGGAATTTGTGGTAACAAAACATGCAGGATAATGTTCAGAAGGAGGAGTGAAATTTGGAGGAAGGCAGGACGTGAGCAATTTATTTAATGTTGGTTTGAATGATAATTGTTAAAAAGTAAACATAGTTGTACAATGTATGAAGTCAATGAAAATGCTTGGAATGGTTTGCTTTCTTATCTATAATTGCATGTGTACTCATGTCATTATATGGTATGTGAAGTTAATGAAGGTGTTTAATAGCAAGCCAAAAATAATATTGGAACAAAGGTAAAAAATTAGGCACAATTTTTAAATATTACTCTGATTCACATAAAAGGTTAGAAGAACAAAAGGTCTTCCATCAACATACATTTTCTAAGCAACAATGAGTATGAAATTGCAATGTCTGGCATTACTTATTGACTAATCCTTAGTAATTTTCCAGAAAATCAAAAGTTTTATGAGGGGCAGGGCAAAACATGAGGCAAATCAGAGATGTTCTGCAAAATCAAAGACAAAATCAAGGACAGTTGAGAGGTATGCTCCATGGTCATTTGTTGAAACTGTCCCATTTAAACATGTTCAATGTTAATAAGATAAAATAACGCTTTAAGTAAATCATTGCTAAATTGTATCCCATGTAACTTAAGTCTGACTACAGAATTTGACAATTCTACAAATACTAATAATTCCTGAAGTTTTCCATTAAATGACATTTCCTTTATGGGGGAAAATAATTTTGCTGGAACTGAATTCATCCTTGAGTCTTAGTGAGTACATTCACATGGTGGACCACATTTTCACAAAATTTCACCAAGATGACACTGACATATAGACTGTATTTTATATAGCATATATCATGGACAGAGGTAAGTTAAAAAACAGAAAAGACAGCTGGCTGCATAAATCCCAGGATAAAAAGTGCCCAATCCTGGTATGCGCACTGGTACCAGGACTGGAAAAAATGGCAGTGTAGAATCCTAAAGACCTCAAGTCACAGAAACATTCCTACAATCGGGTTAGGCCAGGCTCAGGTGAAGATGGTCGCTCTATTGTAGAAGGAGGTAGTAGTCCACAAAAAACACAAAACTGATAGGTCAAAAAACAGCCATAAAGATGATAGAGTGAACTATTGAGGATAAGGAAAAAATTATGTTTTTTTCTGTTATGCAAGATGCCCAGAATTTCCAGACAGGAGATATTCAAAAAGATTAAGAAAGAAATTAGAAGAATGAAAAAAATACTTGCACGAGAAAAACTGTTAAAAGCTTCAAATACAAACTTGTGTTCATTAATACAACAGATCCATGAAAGTGTTACATAGACAAAGAAACTTTGGCCTGCTTGAAAAAAGAAATGACAGAGGAAGTGTGAAATATAAAGAACAAAACCAAGATATTTTTGAAAGGTAGAAAAAATAAATATGGACATGGGAAAGAAAAAGAGATCTGATATGGTGCAATATTTATACAAAGGAGAAAGCCAAACTAATCAATACAGAAAAGCAGCTCCAAAGACACATGATGACAAGTAAAGGCAAAGGCACCCAGATAAGGAAACATTCACAACACAAACAATAAGATCACAAAGGGGGAATGTAGAACAGATGATCAGTAAAGTAGAAGTTAAACAAATAGAAGCTGAAGTTATGGAATACCTGCAAAGTGAAGAATTTAGCATAGAAAGTCTAACACAGGTTATATCACAACATAATGGAACAAGGAGTTCCCAAATTAAGGAGAAACAGGTGAAGCAGGAGAAATATGAAGATGAAATATGGACATGGGAAAGAAAAAGAGATTTAATATGTTGCGATATCAATGCAAAGGAGAAAGCATGACATGAATATATTACAAAAAAAAAATCTGACAGCATCCCATATTCATGGATAAAAGGAGTTCTTATAATTATACTACAGTAACCATGAAACAGTGGCAAACCACTTTGTAGCTAAGCCGTGACAAAGGAGAAATTATTATCACAGGATAAAAATTCAAAGGGAGATATTCCATGGTGAGACATTGTCACTGCTGCTCTTTTGTCTTGCATTTAACCCATTAATCTGTCTACTTAACCAATTAGGTCATCGCTATAACTTGGCTCCCGGAAAATATCCAAGTGTAAAGACTTCTCATTTTCTTTTTGTGGATGACTTAAAACTGTATAGTTCATCAGATGAGGAGTTGATAGCAAAACTGCAAGTAGTTAAAACTTTCTCAGATGATATAAGAATGACATTTGATCTTGATAAATATGTGAAAGCAACATTTAAAGCAGCAAACTTGCAGTACCAAGAAAATATCCGTCTAAGACAGGAATATGATAAAAAGGAACTTGAGCAGGAAGGAGTACATAAATATTTGGGATTTGATGAAGGATTGACAATAAAACATGAACAAATGTGAGCAAAACTCAGTAACAAGACTAAAATTAATACTGAAAACAGCCCTGACATCTAAGAACAAAGTCCAAGCTCTAAACCAATTTACTCTTCTTGTTCTAACTTACAGTTTTGAGGAGATTTGTTGGCCCCAAACGGTATTGGATCAGTTGGATAGAAAAAGAAGAAAACTGCTTAATTCTTATCAAATGATACATAAAAAATCAGTGTATACCAGGATTATATATCTCTCATTCTGAAGGAGGTATAGGCTTCCTTGAATTTGATTACAAGCTGAAGGAGGTATGGGCCTTCTCAAAATTGATTACATGTATAAATCTGCTATCATGGGACTACATACACATTTGCTGACCTTATCAGATCCAAAAATAGTGAAAGTTTTAAAATATGAGGAAAGAAGTCTAAGATGAAAAAACACCGAAAGTGTGATAAGAGACTTAGGGACACAGGTGAACAGTGGTCTCACCTTCGATAACCACATCACCACAACAGTCAGGAAATCCTTCTATGTGGCACACCTCATCACTAAGGGCTTCTCATCCAGAAAAAAGGAGGTCATTGTTCCACTGTACTCATCCCTCATTAGACCCATTATAGAATACAACGCCCCGTTTGGTATGTACCTCTCAAGACATCTGCAACAACTGGAAAGGCCGCAGAAATGCCTTACTAAAAGAATCACAGGCCTAAAGCAGGTGCCCTATGCTGACCATCTAAAAAAACTCCACCTATACTCTGTCGCATATCGTCTACTCATAGGCGATCTCTGCTTAACATACAAGGCCATGTCAAACCCAGAACATGCTAAACTTAAAGAATTCCCAAACCCTCAGACACACACGCTCCAGAGATCGAAACCTTGTCATCACAATGAACAAAACATGCTGGAGGGATATGTTCCCGACCCAGAGACTCCCCAGACTCTGAAAGAGACTGCCCATACATGTCAAGCAGAGCACCTCTTTGGCCCTCTTCAAAAGGAACCTTGATGATTGGATGGGAGATAGGAAATTCACCCCAGGAATCACGTCACTTGCCCTGCTAGACAGAGGTCCAGGGAAGTAAATACTCTGGGAAGAAATAGCCAGGGAATTGTTATGGCTAGGCTTGTATAGGCCCTAGAGCCGATAGCCTAGTACCAACCTATGAACCTATGACCTCTCTGCTTAGTTTAGCAGAAGCATATTGGTGTCAAGTGGGAATGGTGATCAAATCAGAAGTAGATAAAAATCAGACAGCAATTGAATATGCCAAAAAAACAAAAGAAATAATATAAGGAGAAGGATCAGATGAGAAGGAAAGAATGTGGAATAGCAATAAATATAGTTGCAAGTACAGCAAGTACAGAAAACTCTGGAAACAACCTCATGTCAATCCAGATCGGATGCAGGAATGGTTAAGCAGAGGTGAATTTGAACAAAAAGATGAAATGTTAATATTGGTGGCCTAGGATAATAGACTATGTGCATATTGGTTTACAAAGTCCATTGAACATGTAGGAGAAACAGCCAAATGCAGATTCTGTAAAACAGAACTGGAAACAGTTTCACATCTTGTTTGGTAGGTGTGATACAGTAATGTCAGGGAGCCCGTATACTGAAAGGCATAAAAATGTGGCAAGACTGCTGTACTGAAGATTGTGAAAACAATACAATGTCAAAGTAGCTGAGGAGCATTGGAAACATGAGCCACAAAGCTCATAGGCAAATACTAG
>NC_056727.1:532522464-532639964 GCF_019279795.1 Protopterus annectens | reverse complement strand
GCGCAAAACTGATAGGAATGTCACTACATTCTGATTACATATGTAATTTATGATGGCTTTTATCTCAGCACGATTGAACTGATGAATATATATTTTGAAAATTTGCATGCATAATATTACCCATTTCATAATCACAATAAGGCACTTGGCATGTGTGGGGGCATTATCAGGGAATAAAGTATAGTTGTGTAAGTTTTGCTTGCCAATGTTGTATCTTTCAGCTTTTCCTGGTTGGGGGTCGCCACAGCGGAACTCCAGTCTGCTAATGATTGGCAGTAGATTTTTACGTACCGAGTTGCCAGCCCTGACGCACAACCTTCAATGAAGGTACGCCCATTCATGCATGTCTCCACACAGAAGACGCATTAGCTGAGAATCGAACAGGATAACGTCTTACTGTGAGGCGACAATGCTGCCGCAGCACCACCACCGCAGTAAGTTTTGCTTGCCAATAACTGTAGATATTTGAATTCCTTTCTGTAGCAGTAGCATATGGGTTGTATCCTTCCAAGGATACAGCAGCTGGCCAGTCTTTACAAAGCTAAAAAAGCCCTCCCACACAGAGTCACTTGGCTGCTCTCATAGGTTAACCAACTATTGGTGGGCGGTATTAAAGCAGCCAGTGTGACTGAAAACCTTCAAGTCTTTCTTGTCCCACAAAACTTAGGGAGCACTGACTAAGAAAGGTCTACTAGCAAGCCAATAAAAATAATAACAACAAAAACCATAATAAAAACCAGAATAACAATATCTCCAACCTATGTGCAAGAAGAGAATCAGAGAGATGATGGGCAGGTGCTGCTAATACATCAGTGAGGAATTCAAACATCCACTGTTATTGGTAAGTGAAACTTACACAGCTGCACTATGTATATGTTGCAGTAGCATACTGGCAGAGTGCCAAAACTTATCCAACCTGGGAAGAGGACTGATATAGATCCAGGAGCCCCCGGAGAATGGTTCTTACAAAGACTGCTCTGGATCTAAAAAGGAATCCACTTTGTAGTGCTTTGTAAAAGTGTGGATACAGGACCAAGTTGCTGCCTCTAGAATACTTCTGAAGTCCATCCCTTTCTGGTAAGCTTTCAAAGAAGCCAAGGCTCTAGTGGAATGTGCCTTAACCCTGCCTGGAATGGTTTTACCATGGTGAGAGAAACAAAACACAATAGCAGGTAACAACCACCTGGAAACAGTCTGATCAAATTTTGTCCATTTTCATCTAATTCAACCTTTGGGACTTGGATCCAACTCAAATCCAGCCTTGGCACTTCCAAACATTTGGATCCAGGGCTCAGACTCCTCCCCTGCCTGTAATTCCCTCACTATACTAACATTACCTCAGATCTCATTTGCCACTACAACTGAATGGTTGCAGAGGCTCTGATCTCCACACTGGGATAAGTGCTTTTATTGTCACTTTCCTAGAAATCTCTAATTCTTAAAATATATTGCTCTAGTTACCTTTAGCTTGTTATTTCCTCCTCTACTGTGCATTTAAAACACACTTATACCTTTACACATATACTTAGATATCTTTATTATAGTACTACTTGTAGGTCTTGTTAGGTAGTAGATTTTTAGAGTGGCTTTGGATTGTAGTTTGTGTAGTGCAATTTGCTGTAATTTTTGTAGTAGTTGGCTAATCTTTCTTCTATTTCTCAGTATAGCAATGATTAACTGAAAGCTTTAAAAAGTTGACTAAATGAGGCCACAACATTCTCTCTCAAGACACCCACTCCCTTTGGGTGTACTGTCTGGGAGTGGTGCATCTTGACACAGAATGATGTCTGTGCTTCATTTGGCCACAAAGTTCTTCAGAGTAGAAAAGACAAATAATCTCAAAGGGTCTCTTTCCCATTTTGTTTCAACAAAATGTGTTCCTTCTCCTTCATCTTTGACTCCAAGGGAGAAAGAAAAAGAGAAACTTCAAAACTGAAGGACTCTGTTCTTCAAAGTAAGACTCCCAAGAAGGGCATAGCAAGACCCAAGAAATAGTGCCCAAACCCCACAGCCTCCATCAGTCTGGTGCCGAAAGTTTTAAAGACTTGGAACTGTTCTCCGTCTCTACCCAGGCTCTTTTCCCTGGATATGATTAGTCCTCAACTCCACTCTCCAATTTAATGAAAGAGATCCAGGGCATCTTCAATTGCTTCTGTCAAATCTGCCTGTTCTTCAAGAAGTCTCTCTGAAAGCCAATGTCATCATAATAATGAGGAGGTTCCTTCAGATGCAGATACAGTTGGGAGCCCTCCTGACTCTGTCCCTTCTGGCAGAGTTAGGAACATTACAATTGACCACCTTCCTTAGAATTCCATTGGAGGTCCAACCTTCAGAACCAAAGCTTTTGGATCTGTGTATCTTTGGAGCACCTAGACTGATGCTGACAGTGCTCTCAACTTTGGTTCAGACAATCACTGAGTCTCTCTCAACTCCAATCTTGTTGGATCAAGATGATATTCAGAGTTGAAGGTTTAAAGCCAGCTTCAAGGAGAGGGACTGACTCCAAATCTCTCAGAGCCATCTCTTCCTCTCTGGGTGTCAGCTCTTGAAAGCTCAGATCTGATGTCGGCCTCAGAGCTGGGAAGAGTTGGAGCTTCGGAATCTCTCTCTGTCCCACATTTTAGAGAGATTTCCTCAGCTCCTATTTCCTTGACTGCTTTTGAGGCCTTTCAACAGATCCTCTCAAGGTCGAGAGAAGAGGTGCCTCCATCTTATTCATATCTGACCTAACCTCAAATGTATTCTGCTCCAAAGTCCATTCCTTCTTGTTGACAGAGACAGACAGTTTCCAGAACTCTTGGGGAAGTCCTCTTCTTGAACTCCCACTCTGATTCAGAATCATCACCAATATTTTCCAATAACAGGTACATAGAAAGCAGACTTGCAAACAGAAGCATTTGGATTCATCTCTGGAATCCATCACAGAATACAGGGATTTAGAGGAAGTTGAAAGCTTCCCAGAGAGGGGGTTGGTCCAAAGATATTCCTTCCCTGGATTAATCTGTGTTCCTGGAGACTTTTAGAGTTATCTCTTCTACTACCAGGGCAGTTCCTCCCACTGACACTCTCATTGACTTAGTAGCATAGTGGGTTTGGAAAGAGCCTAATATAGCACAGTCAATACCTACGAAGTCCAATAAAATTTGTAACAAAAGATAGAGCTCATCGGACTAAATTTCCCTCATAGATGCCATGGTCATAGCAGCAGACACAAAGAAGAAACTCTCCAAAGAGAGCTCATCTGTCCATCCCCCTGACAGGGAATCCAGAGCTTTGGACAGATTTGGAAAATGGATGTATGCTTTAGTGACCTTTTCCCTGAGAGCACTGAACTACCTTGCTTACATCATTCAATTCCAAAGAGAAATGATAAAGGAGATTAGCAATTCTCTTTCATGTAACTTGCCAGTGGACATCCAGAAGTCCATGGCATCCTAGCTGTCTACCTTATCTTCTATTTCTAATGTTTCCATGTGCATGCTTTTGGATGCAGCCAATGGGACAACCAGAGCAGCAGGTACCAGCACAGACATACGCCACTGTGCTTGGATGCTGTTGCGTGATTTAGATTGCTATAACACATCCTTCATCAGTAACCCCTTTGATGGTAATACGTTGTTTGCCTGATGTGAGCAGGATGGTAAGAACTGATCTACCACTGGAATCAACTTTTCTACTCCTCAGAAATCCTTCTCTAAGAATCAGTTAAGAAGGGAAGAAGATGTATTCCAGAAATTACAAGATTCTAACCAGGATGCTTCTTTGGAAAGACCTCCCCCCCCCCCCAATGGCAGAGGACGGGGTCATTTCAGTGGACATTGCCCTAGGGGCAGAGGCAGTCTGAAAAACCAAGGATTTTGTGGGCCTCTTTCTTAGAAATCCTTCCAGTGCTTCTGAAGGGTTGCCCAACTGCCATACTCTTGAAGCAGTTAGGGGCACTTGTTCTTGCACTCACAAACCTGGTGGGCCATCACTTCCAATTCTTGGCTATTAAGGATAATAACCAGAGGACACTCAATTCCACTTCTAACAATGCCTCAGGCAAAATGCAGAATTCACTTAGTGCCACCCAGTCAGTTGGAGTTTGCAACAGCTGCATCAAAAAGATCCGATGTCTACTTCAGGTTCTTTTTTAGTTCCAAAGAAGACAGGGGACCTCAGGCCAATATTGGGCCTAAGTCATTTTCAACCAATATGTGAAGCAAGACAAGATTCTGGATGGTCACAGTTCAGTCCATTTTGCCTCTACTCAAAAAGGACAACTGAATGTGCTCGATAGAGCTCAAGGACGTGCACTATCACATAAAGATACAAAGGCGTTCCTGGAGATTTATCCATTTTAGGCTGAGATACAATCACTTCCAATTCAGATTTCTGCCCTTTCCATTCAGCACAGGCCCCTGGGTGTTTACATAATGCATGGCAGCAGTGACAGCCTATCTCAGGCTTCAGGGGTTCCAGGTATTCCCATACCTAGGCAATTGGTTCATAACCACTCCAACTAGAGATCTGTTAATTCTCCAATGGAATTTCTTACTTGAATTACTTCACACCTTGAAGATTATGGCAAAGCTGCAGAAGAGCAACTTATTATAAACTAATACCTTAGAATTTATTGGATGCCACCTAAAGACCACAACACAGATAGCCACCTTGCCACAACACAGGATTCAATCCATCTGGCAATCAGCATTACAGGTCCTATCCAATCCATTTCCACAAGCACAGCTGATTCTAAAACTTCTAAAACTTCTAGGGTTTAAGGCTTTATCCATCATTCTTACTCCTATGTCCAGATTTTATATGAGGGTTCTTCAGTGGAGTCTCTCAATCTAATAGTCCCAACTTCATCATCCCCTCAACACACCAGTTAGGATGACCTCAGTGTGCAGAACTCACATCAAATGGTGGATCACTTCTTCAGCCTTATCAACAGGTCATCCATTCTTTCTACTACAACAGTCATCACCACGGATGCTTCCCTTTTATGTTGGGGGCATTACAAGGGGAAGACATTCCAAGGTATCTGGTTACCCTTAGAGACAAACCTTTACATCAATATCCTGGAAATTATATCAGTCCTTTTAATGTTGCAATCATTTCAAGACTCTCTTCCAGTGGGTGTGATTTCAGCTCAAATGGAAAATATGTAAGTGGTCTGGTACATCAACAAACAGGAGGGATCCAGATCTTACCCATTATGTTGACAGGCCATGAGGGTTTGATAATGGGTGATGTCTTCCCATCACTTTCTTTTAGCAATGCATATCCCTAGGACTTCCAGTGTACTAGCACACAGATTGAGCATGCACATTATTTTACCTCATGAGTGGTACCTGAATCCAACAGTAGCAAACAAAATCTTCAGTTACTGGGGCCAACCTTGGTGGGACCTGTTTGCTTCCTACCTGAAATACAAGTGCAGCAGTTATTTTGCCCTAATCCCTCCACAGGGACAGTCACAGAGGGATGCTCTAATCTTTTGTTGGCCCCTGGGTTTCCTATATGCATTCCCTCTGTTTCCTCTAATTATGAAATTTATTCAGAAAATCTGAAGGTGCAAGGCCAAAGTGATCCTCATTGCCCCTTATTTGCCTAAACAGGTTTGGTTCCTATATCTTTGGTCTCATCTTCTAAGTCTACCCTGGACGCTATCATACAGGCTAGATCTTATCTCCCATCTTTCTGGGCATCCTCTCCTGGACCTAGAGACCCTAAAATTAACAGCTTGGCTTCTCCAATTCTAACAATGGCCAGAGACACCAGGTTTTCTGAAAAGGTCGATCATATTCTCTCTGCATCAAAAAAGTCTAGTATCAGAAGGATGTACCAAAGCAAATGGAAAAGATTTTTTTTTCTGGTTGCTAGGGAAGGGTTTTGATCCCTTCTCTCTATTTTAGAATTCCAGTGCGAATTATTCCAAAAATCTTCTAGTTTTTCCTACAATCAAATGTAAACTGGCAGCCATTTCCAATTTTCACATAGGCCAAAACAGGATTCCCATAGCTATGTCAAAGGTAGCTAAGGCCTTTCTCAAGGAACTTTTCTTCTTTGACCCTCAATATGAGAACCTGCCCCTCCATGGGATATCACAATCATGCTCCAAGCTCTCACACAACCCCCTTTTGAACCAGCAGCTTCAGTTGATCTTAAGTTCTTGACATGAAAAGCAATCTTTTTGGTGGCAGTTACTTCTGCTAAGAGAATTTCAGAACTACAGGCTATTTCATGTAAACCACCATATTTTATTTTTTCACAAGGACAGGGTCTTTCTCAAACCAAATTTGTCTTTCCTTCTGAAGGTGGCATCCAAATCCAACATAAATGAATCCCTTAATTTGCCTGTATTCTTTCGAAAGTTTTCTAAAAATGGAGAGTATGCATTACACTTACTTAATGTTCATAGATAATTTAGATGTTACTTGCATAGAACTAAAGACTTCAGAAAATCAGTCATTGCCTTGTCCAAATCTAAACTAGGTGTCTCTAAAGTCACCCTTTCAAGATGGCTATCAAGCTGCATTTCCTTTGTTTATAAAAAAGTTGGATCTAACCTTTTCTAAGAAACTGACAGCTCATTCGACAGAGCAGTGGAAACTTCAACAGTTTTTCAGCATCAGTTTCCTATTGATGAGATTTGTGCAAAGAAGACGGGGACCGCGGGCCAACATGGTCTACAGTGCATACCTTTGTATTTCATTATAAACTGAATATACAATCCAGACCTCATTTTTCCTATGCATCTGCTATCAGGAACATCATGCCTTAATTCCACATGGTAAACTATGTAGCTTGGAGTTCTGTCCCAAAGGTTGAATCAGACAAAAATGGAGAACATTGGATATGAAAGTTATGTACTCACCATAACGATAGATCCATGTTGCCCTATTTTCATCTGGTTCAACATCCTTCCTACCATCTCCTTCCAAATTGTCACCTACATCTCCTTGTGAAATAGATAGCCTTTACTGGACTCTACTTATCTCTAGCCATCAACAGGTTAGTTACCTAACTATTCAGATGGCACCCTTTATCTCTCAGTTTCCTGTTGCACTATGTTTTATTTAACTATAATATTAATACAAGTTATATATATTCTTACATGAAACAAACTTGATCTGAGGTAGTTTGACAATGGGTAGGGGAGGATTTAGAGCCCTGGATCTGAAGATCTGTGCAGAGGCCAGATCAGTGTCAAATCTAAGTCTCAAATGCTGAACCAGACAAAAGCAGAACAACACAGATCTATCATTATGGCGAGTATATAACTTTTGATGTTAAGTTGTCTATCTTGCCTTCACTCTTGCTGGTTGGAATCGGAGCCAGTCCTCGCCTCCGACTCGGCCATCTTCAATAGCTCAAGAGCTGTTTACTGGCTCGAGGCTACCCCATATCCCATGATGCATGGCGCTAGCTACCCAGATCTCGTTTGCCACTTCAGACTGCGAGGTTGTCTTACTGGCTCAGGCTCATATAATTTTATTGTATTTTTCTATATTTACTAAAAATTTAATCCCTTTATAGTGTACCTAAATTCTTTAGTTGTACTACTTCCCTAGCTATATTCTTTCGATAGCATCTATCCCTCCTGTTTGTAAAAACTTGTTTTACTTAGAGAGTTTCCCCTCCCCCCTCTCTTTTCCCTTTCACGGTAGCCATTTAAATTAGATGCTAACCTTTTTTGTCTTCTTTAGTTTTTAAAAAAAAAAAAGAGAGAGAACGTTTTTAGATAGATTTGTTCTCCCCTTTAGAGTAGTTCCTGTCTATATACTTAGACTTATTTATTTTCAGTGTGTATTAACTGTATAGTTTATATTGTTAATTAGTTATCTGCTAGCTTGTTTTTCTTTTTGTGTGTGTGTTTGCATGTTTGACCTTGATGTGTGTGTTGTTAACATGTCCAAGGATACTAAAGTGTCCGAATTCAAGAAGTGTGACTCATGCTGTCAGAAGATGTCTCTGACAGATGGTCACACTTCTTGTGTCTACTATCTGGGCTCGGTGCACCTGCAGGACTCTTGTTCAGTTTGTCATGCTGTCAGCCCAAGGAGCGCAAAAATAAGATGTTATGTGATCCTATCTCGCCTACATTCTGAATGATGGGTTCGGAGCCGATCCCTCGGCTCCGACTCGGCACGCTTATGCCAAAGAGCGAAGTCTCTTATTGGCTGAGCTTACTATATCCCAGGATGCACCACCAACAGTCCCCCAGATCTCGTTTGCCGCTTAACTGCAAGGACGTGGTCTCGAGCTGGCTGGGCTGAGTAGCTTTTATTAACTACTTTTCTGTCAGTTTTTGTGCTTGTATTTCACAAAAGCCGTTTTAACGGCTATTGCTATTGCTATTGTGTTCGATTGAGTACTGGACTTATTGTGTGTGTTTGGGTAGAGTTTGTTTTGGCGCCCCTTTCAATCCAGGGCCTTTTTGGTCAAACTCTATAATTGAACTTTTTACTGTGTTAAAGTTCCCGGTTTTTACACCTAAGGTTGTGTTTACACAGTTTCTGTAAGCCTTCGGTTTTTTTTGTCTAAGCGATTCTACAGTGGTTAAATTTCCTGTCAGGAATTGTTAACATTATGTCTCAAGCCCCTAGGCCTTCGGGCTTTAAAAAATGTACTAAATGTGCTTTTAAGATGTCTGTTACTGATGACCATCTACTTTGTGTTTATTGTTTAGGGGCTAAGCACTTGCAGGAGTCATGCAGCGTATGTCACGCTTTTTCCTCTAGGGTCCTCCAGGAGAGGAAAAATAAATTAATTCTTAAAGGGTTGATTAAACCCTCTTTTGAAGAAGCCTTGTCTTCCGCTCCGACTCCTGCCAAAAAGAAAAGGGCTTCGGCTCCGACCAGTCCGTCGGATCCGACTGCCAAGAGACCTAGGCAGGCCTCTCCTTCGGCTCCAAAGACTTCGGAGCCGAGGTCGGAACGGTCTGCCTCGATGCCTCCAGTATCGACTCCTCGGACTTCGGAGCCGATGGCTGGGGCATCGAGAGGCGGGTCACCTTCGTCGGCTCCACTGCTCTCGGAGCCGACAAGGGTCACCCGCTCAGACACTTCCTCCTCGGCGCCGAAGTCTACCTCGGCACCGATGGAATCTGGCGTGTGTGTTTCCTCGGCGCCGATTCTCATCGAGTCGCCTCGGAGCCGGTCCCCTAGTCCCTTGGGGCCGAGGGAGAGGTCTTCTCGAACCCGTTCTGTTTCCTCTCGGTCTTGAGAATGTCGGATTCTGATATAGACAGGGTGCTCCAAAGACTTTTCCAGTCCCCAGTCTTCCAAAAATTTGTTTCGGCTCCGACCCAGTTGGCTTCGGAGCCGATGGCCATGACCCATCCCATTGCTATTCCTCCTCCGACTGCTTCGGCTCCGTCGGAGCAGGTGCTCTTGGAGCCGGTGGAGATCTCAGGGTCGGCTCCGACCCTTACTCCAACCCGGGCCCTCGGGTCCGAGTTTGGTACTGTGGACTTCTTCGGCTGGACCCGAGGGTGATGTTTGGGACCGATGCTTTCGGTTCCGAGCCTCCTCTCGGTGCTTGCCAAGGGACTTCCGTCTACTATCATGGCCCGGAGACTGGACGCTCCCAGGATTCTGGAGGTCCGGCTTTCAGAGCCATGAGGAGTGCCTTGGCCAAATCCTCTTGACCATCTCTCCGGTTTTACCAGCACCTTCCCTGGGCGTGGAGACTGGGTCTTTGGTAGTTCCCCTGTCTGTGGCCAGCGGAGCCCCGAGGCCTGAGGTTACCCCCAGTGGGGGTTCCCCTCTCCCTGGGGGTTTTCGGAGTCATCTCCAGAGGAACCCCCAAGGAAGAGATCGTGCAAGAGGAAGCACGTGGACTCCCCCGAGTCTATCACATCGGACACGGATATGGATGATGCAGAGGGGTCCCCTAAGTCGTCCTCTGATGATGTCTCCTTTGCAGACATCTTAGAGATCCTCAAACAACGAGGCGGCTGGATGTCCAAACCCCCCTCTGCGGACGAATCAGTGCTCCTCAAGGCCTTTGGGGCTCAGCCCTCCGCCTCCTGGGTGTCTCCGCCCTTCGACGAGCTTCTGGATTTAGTTTGTCGAAGGGCGTGGGAACACCCGGATACTGTGGAACCAGTCCCTTCTCGTCCGAACAAATTCTTATCTGCTCCCCCCGAGAAGGAGTTTCTTACCAAAGGCGTGGCTGTAGATGCCATGGTGGTGGCATCTGCTACACAGCAGGACGTGGCAGAGGCTTCAACGTCCATCCATCCTCCTAATAAGGAGTCTAGGAGTATGGATAGGTACGGGAAGCGCACCCTGACTTCAGCGGCCTTTACCTTAAGGTCTCTGAATTATTTGGCACATTTTACTAGGCTTCAGAGGGATCTGGTCAAGGAGTTGTCAGACTCCCTCTCGGGTAACCTACCTGAGCAGCTAGCCCAGTCCGTTAGCTCTCAGTTGGCTATCCTAACGTCAATTGCTAACTCGTCCATGAGGCTCATATCCTATGCGGCCGAAGGGGCGGGTAGAGCGGCAGGCACAGGCGTGGCTCTCGTGAGACAGGCCTGGCTCCGCTTGTGTCAGTTCGGAGGCCTTCAAGTCTTCCTTCGCCGACGCTCCCTTTGATGGGTCCTCATTGTTTGGACCCAAGGTGAAAGACACCCTTACCGCTGTGAGCAAGAGGGAAAACGTTATCTGCCGTAGGAGCCGTTATTCCACTCCCTTCGGCCTTACCCCAAGGCCAAAGGAGGGGAAAATGTGGTTCCGAAATCTCGCAAGTTTTTCTCCCAACAGCAGGAAGATTCCCGTCCAGAGGCAGAGGGTGGGAAATTTTTCAGGGAGACGCCGTCCCAGAGGCGGCAGAGGGCCCCGCAATTCTGGAGACCGCGAGTCCTTTCGTGGCTCTTCAGCCTCCCACACGACATGAGGGATTGCCCGGCTGTGCTGCTCGAGCCAGTCGGGTGTCGTTGCCAAGCACCTAAAAGCCTGGGAGTCAATCACTCAGGACAGATGGGTGCTTCGATAATTGCCGGAGGTTACACCATCCCATTCAAATACTCACCCCTCCGTCCAAGAGAATCCCGGACCCACCACCCAGTCAAAGGGAAATAGCAGCCGCAGAAGCTTCAAAGCTGCTACAAAAAGGAGTCATCCAACCGGTCCCCACAGACCAAATCGGATCAGGAAATTACTCCAGGTTCTTTTTAGTGCCAAAAAAGACAGGGGACCTGAGACCAATATTGGATCTCAGCAGACTGAACCTATCCGTTACGAAATCCAAATTCCGAATGGTCACGTTGCAATCCATTCTTCCGTTGTTGGAGAAGGATGTTTGGATGTGCTCCATAGACCTCAAGGACGCCTATTATCACATACCGATACATCAGGCGTCCAGGAGGTATCTGCGCTTCAGCCTGGGAGCCAGTCATTACCAATTTTGTGCTCTGCCCTTTGGTCTCACCACAGCCCCAGGGTGTTCACCAAGTGTTTGGCAGTAGTGACGGCTCACCTGAGGAGCCTTGGATTCCAAGTGTTTCCCTATCTCGACGACTGGCTCCTGACTGCCACCACCAGGCATCTACTTATGGACAACCTCAAAGCCACCGTCTCCCTGGGTGTTTCCCTGGGGATTACATTCAATTGGTCAAAGTCTGTCTTGCTGCCCTCTCAGCGCATAAAGTTTATAGGAGCAGAGATAGACTCAAGATTGATGCGTGTCTTTCTTCCGGCCGAAAGGATCCGAACCTTACAGGGCCAAGTTCAAGCTCTGATCTCGAGATCCAAAGCCCCAGCCAGGATGGTCCTACAGGTTCTAGGCTCAATGTCTGCCACGGTGCTTTTAGTTCCTCTAGCAAGGTTACACATGAGGATTCTTCAGTGGCTCTTATCAACTCAATGGACCTTTCAAGATCTCCCCCTCAATCATCACATCATGATTACGGAAATATGCAAAAGGGACCTGCGCTGGTGGCTTCAGACATCCAACCTAGATCAGGGCAAACCCTTTGTTCTCCCCCCTCCAGCGGTTACCCTGACGACAGATGCCTCCCAGATAGGGTGGGGGGGGCATTGTCTGGGCAGGCTAGTTCAGGGCTCCTGGCTTCCGGACGAAGCTCTTCTCCACATCAACGTGTTGGAGATGAGGGCTGTACTTCTATCCCTACAGGCCTTACACAAGTTCCTTCCTCAGGGTATCATCGCCATCCACACAGACAACATGTCGGTGGTTTGGTATCTGAACAAACAAGGAGGGACCAGATCGTATCCCCTTTGCAGAGAGGCCATGAGAGTGTGGGAATGGGCTGTAGCTACCAACCGCTTCTTGGTAGCGACCCACATCCCGGGAAAGTCAAATGTATTGGCGGACAAATTAAGCCGGACAATTCTCTCCCCTCACGAATGGTCTCTAAACCGCACAGTAGCAGCCCAGGTTTTCAAGAGATGGGGGATGCCGTGCTGCGACCTATTTGCGACTCCACAAAACACCAAGTGCCAAAGGTTCTTCTCCTTGATTCCACATCAGGAAGTACCGGCCATGGATGCTCTAGCTCAACCCTGGCCAACAGGGTTGCTTTATGCTTTTCCTCCAATCCCACTCCTTCCCAAAGTCATTCAAAAAGCTTCTCAGCTAAAGTCTTCAATGATTCTGATTGCCCCATACTGGCCTCGTCAGATATGGTTTCCTTACCTGAAAAAGCATGCGGTGGACGATCCGTGGACCTTAGACCTGATTCCGGATTTGCTAATCCATCAGTCGGGACATTGGCATCAGTCCCTTCAATCTCTGAAATTGACAGCTTGGCTCCTCCACTTCCGACCTTAGTCAGAAGCCACACACTAGACCCGGAAGTTGTTCACATTTTGTCTTCGGCCCATAAACCCACCACTAACAAATTGTACCTCAGTAAGTGGAAGAGGTTTGCTATCTGGGCTCAACTCAAGGGCTTAGACCCTATCACTGCTCCTGTCCCAGAGGTTTTGAAATTCTTAACATCCCTATTTAATCAGGGATCTTCTGTCTCAACTATTAAAGTTCAACTAGCTGCTATCTCTAAATTCCATGAATCCATGGATCCTCCTTTGATGAGCAGCAGGCTATGCAAAACATTCATTAAAGGTGCGAGTCTGTTAAGACCACCAGTATTTCATCCTGCACCTCCGTGGGATCTTGATTTAGTGCTTCGCGCATTAACATCTCCCCTTTTGAACCGGCTGCTACTTGAATTAAAATATCTGTCATGGAAAACGGCATTCTTAGTGGCTATTACTTCAGCAAGAAGAGTCTCAGAGCTTCAAGCCCTGTCTATTAAACCACCATATCTCATTTTCCACAAAGATAGAGTATCTCTTAGGCCTAATCCATCCTTTGTCCCAAAGGTCTGCTCTAGTTTCTGTCTTCAACAATCTCTAGAACTACCAGTTTTCTTTCCAAAATTCTCTAATGAGGCAGAATACACTCTCCATAAATTGGATGTTCACAGGCAATTACGCTTCTATTTAGACAGGACCCAGCAACTTCGTAAGTCAGACCAGTTGTTTGTGTCCTTCTCAGATAATAAATTGGGCCAAACCATCACAAAAGCTACAATCTCAAAATGGATCAGAGATTGCATAACTCAGGCCTATTCTTCTTCAAATAAGCAACTCGCATCATCTATCAAAGCTCATTCTACCAGAGCTATGGCTACTTCTATAGCTTTTCATTCCAAGCTCGCTATTTCGAAATTTGTGCTGCGGCTACTTGGTCCAACCCGCACACTTTCATTTCCCACTACAAATTGGATGTGGCATCTAAAGGACGAGCTTCATTTGGTTCCACGGTACTCAGGAGTGTTTTCCAGTGAGCCACCCAGGATTCAGGTGCTAGGGACGCTGTCCCATCATTCAGAATGTAGGCGAGATAGGATCACATAACATCTTTTAGTTATGTACTCACCATAACTTCAGATGTTTGGGATCCATCTCGCCTACATTCCTGATACCCACCCTCCTTCCCCCTGCCTTGCAGATCAGAAGAGATAGAACGGTTTTGAGCTCCACTGTTTTTATCTTGTTTCATCTGACGATGTTATATAAGCAGGGTATGTATGTGTGCATGTATGCGGACAAACTAGATCTGGGGGACTGTTGGTGGTGCATCCTGGGATATAGTAAGCTCAGCCAATAAGAGACTTCGCTCTTTGGCATAAGCGTGCCGAGTCGGAGCCGAGGGATCGGCTCCGAACCCATCATTCAGAATGTAGGCGAGATGGATCCCAAACATCTGAAGTTATGGTGAGTACATAACTAAAAGTTAATCCTCTGGGGTTTGCTTAAGCCACAGGATTCACTGACCAAGGCTCAGCCTGTGAAATCCTCAAAGCCACCTAAGTCTTCGGCTCCTAGTTCTGAGCTGTCGTTGGGTGAAGCACCACCATCCACCTTGGGTCCGGCCGGAACCGATGTGCCTCCCTCTCAGTCAGCTCCACCATGTACTTCGGAGCCATCTGCGAGTCGAAAGAGATCTAGGTCTCCCTCCTTGGAGTCGATACGCTCAGCTCCACGGTCACATCTGCTCCAATTGGTGCGCAGTCATAGGTCCTCTCACTCCTCTCGGTCCTCTAGACTTTCAAATCATGATTTGGAGAGAGTGGTCAGTAGGTTGCTGAAATCGCAGGCCCTAGCTAAAATGTTGTCCAGCCCCCCTCATCAGTTGTCGGCTCCGTTCACTTCTGCAGATATTCCTCCTCCGACTCCTCCCTTGAGCTCGGAGCTGGAGTTCATTGGGGATCGAGTCGTGGAACCGTCAGCTCTGATACCTTCTCCTTCGGTTCTGTCGACAGCTCAGATCCCTTCCCTGGTACCGTCCTTGGAGGGATCTGGGCACTGGGACTCCCTCGTCAGCTCCGAGGGGGTGAGTGGCATCGGACCCTTGTCTGACCCCGCTCTCCCCCTCGGAGCTTCGGCGCAGGTGAGCTCGGCTCCTACATCGGCTCTGGAGCCACCCCCCTCGGTGCAGAGAGGGATTCCAATTTCTTCAGAACCAGAGTCTTCTTTACATCCAGGCAGGGATGCCTTTGAGGTCATGAGGAGTGCACTGGCCCCTGAGCCAGTCCCACGATCAACCCTATCGGCTCCTCCCCCTATGGTGCCTGCGGCTGCCTCTGCCCCTCCTCCAGACCCCAAGCATGGGGAACCAGCACTCCAGGGCACCCCTTTGGGTGTTTCTTCCTCTTCTGAGGCCTCCTCTGATCACTCAGAGGAGCCACCTCATAACAGGAAGTGCAAGAGGAAGCACATTGACTCCCCTGAGTCTGTCACATCAGATACCGACTTAGAGGATTCAGAAGGGTCCCCGAGATCCCCCTCTGAAGATGTCTCCTTTTCAGACATCCTTGAAATCCTTAAGCAGAGGGGGAACTGGAATACCCTAGTCTCTTCCAAGGATGAGTCGGTATTCCTGGACGCGTTTGGTTCCCGACCTTCCACCTCCTGGGTGTCTCCGCCTTTCGACCCACTTATGTCTGTGGTGGCTCGGAAGGCATGGTCAGCTCCAGACACAGTGGAACCAACCCCCAGGAGACCTGCTAAATTTATAAATGCACCTCAGGACAAACAGTTTTTAACTAAGGGTGTACCTGTTAATGCCGTGGTGGTAGCAGCAGCCACAAAGAAGGAGTTGGCAGAAACTTCGTCATCTGTCCATCCCCCTAACAAAGAGTCTAGGACTATGGACAGATATGGGAAGCGAATGTTTGCTTCAGCGACCTTCTCTATGAGGTCTCTGAATTATTTGAGCAATTTCACCCACCTTCAGAGGGATCTCCTTAAAGAGCTTGGAGATACCCTTCAAGATCCATCAGCTGAGGGGGCTCAAGCTAAGGTGGCCTCCCAGCTGGTGACTCTGAATTCAGTTGTTAACTCCTCCATGAGGCTCATTTCTTATGCAGCTGATGGTGCGAGTAGAGCCGCAGGCACAGGCATTGCCCTTAGGAGGCACGCATGGATGTGGCTATGTAATTTTGCGGAACCCTTCAGAGCATCTTTCACCAATACCCCCTTTGATGGTTCCGCTCTTTGGATCACAGGTGAAGGACACCCTAACCAGGTGTGAACAGGAAGTCAAGACTCTCTCTGCAGTGGGAGTCTGTTTTTCCACTCCTTCCAGACCATACCCCAAGGGTCAGAAGAGTGAAAAGATGTGGTTCCGCAAATCCCAGGGAGCCTTGCCTGACACATGTAGTGAGTTCCCCTCCAGGGGCAGAGGAGGGAACAATAATAGACGCCGCCCTCGTGGCAGAGGGGGTCCGCAGAACCAGGGCAGCAGAGAATCCTTCTCTGAGAAGCCCTTTCAGCATCCCTGAAGGGTTGCCTGGTTGCCCACCTCTGGAGGCAGTCGGGGGAAGACTTTCATTGTACCCCAAAGCCTGGCAGGATCTAACTCAAGACAACTGGGTACAGTCGATCATATCCCGACGTTACAGAATTCCCTTTGCTCAACCCCTGTTACCGTCAAACAAGTCCCTTCCAGATGTTCCACCCAATCTAAGAGACCAACCAGCCAAAGAAATTTCAAAGCTGCTACACAAAAGGGTCATCCGGGAAGTTCCAGCAGACCAGCTCGGATCCGGAACTTACTCAAGGTTCTTTTTGGTACCAAAAAAGACAGGGGACTGGAGACCCATTCTGGATCTCATCAGATTAAACAGGTCTGTACAAAGGACAAAGTTTCGGATGGTCATGCTACAGTCCATTCTACCCTTCCTGGGTCAGGACAATTGGATGTGCTCTATGGATCTTCAGGATGCGTACTACCACATCAAAATGGACAGGCGCTCCAGAAGATTCCTTCGCTTCCGGCTGGGAGCCAGTCATTATCAGTTCAGAGCTCTGCCCTTTGGTCTCACCACAGCCCCCAGGGTGTTCACCAAGTGCATGGCAGTTGTAGCAGCTCACCTGAGACTACTGAGATTCTTGAGTGTTTCAATACCTGGCTAACTGGCTCCTGATTGCTCCAAATGCATGGCACTGGTTACAGCTCACCTGAGACGTCAGGGATTCCAGGTGTTTCCATATCTAGATGACTGGCTCCTCACTGCTACCACCAGGCATCACCTCCTGCAAGCCAGAGGCTACATTATCAAAACTTGCTCCAGACTAGGTATTACAATAAATTTTGAAAAATCTGCATTGTTGCCCTGTCAGCATATCATTTATATAAAACAAGTAATCTCCGTGGTATCCCCGAAGTCTCAAAACAACCCATTAAAGTGTAGTGGGTCTAAAAACAAAACAGTGTAAGAAACTTCTCTGTGTGGAAGATTTTCAGTCCATATATTTCTAGTTAATCACTGTATATTAATCAGATCAGACAATAGTAGTAGAAGTAGCGAACGTAAACTTGTCAAGTCAAAAAGTAATAATAGAAAATATATAATTCTACAGTATTACTAAGTATTCGAAAGTAATCCAAGCAAGGCAGGCAGTCTGTTTCCAGTCGAAAATCCTTTATTAAGTACACAGACAAGCGATCCAAGTAAAACAAAAATAGAGTAATAATTTCCTCACAAGCTTTCTAAATATATATATACTTATCAGGCATGGGTGGTTTACTGTGCTGTAAAACAAAGTGTTATTGGTACACATGTTAAATTCACATTCCTTCCCCATCAGTGTGACATTCGAGCTGGTCCTGCCCTACCTAGTAGCTGTCATAATAATATATAGCCCTAATGTACTTTAATGGTACATCTTATTTAACCAAATTATTAAGTCTGTGATTTTATACAAGGCAATATACTACATGGCTGGAAATATATCAACCTTAGTTCATTTTGCGATCAAAAATTATATATAAATATATACATATACATTTTGCATGTAAAAATCAGTTTCTATTTTCATAACCTATTGTTAACAAAGATCGCTTTCGTCCTTCTAGACTTCTTCAGGTCTGTGTACAAGAACCCTAAAAACCTATATAATTGTATAATTAGTTAGTATTGTTATTACCATCATTTTGAATAAAGTGGAAAAAAGAGAACCAGAAAAAAGTTAAAAAATATATGTATGATGATGGAAACAAAATATACACTTAAATGTCAAATGATTTAAAATGGTATGCATTCTATGTGGGCAAGACTGTAAATAAACTCAAGCGAAGGATTTCATGTCATCTGTCAGAAATCCGCTCTGGATGTAAAAATAATGCACTAGTCAAACACCTTTTTCTTCATAAGACACACAGGTTTTAAGTTCCAGATCCTGGATCGCATAGACATGGGTGATCTTGAAGGAGACATCCTGAATATTCTGGAGAAACAGGAACTCATGTGGCAATTAAAGCTGAACTCTTTTAGGAAGCCTGGACTAAACTACTACTGTTCAATTAAAAGTGCACTGGAACTTAGAAAATTGCCACATTGTTTACATGACTAAGTGTATTTTATTTTATTGTTTTCTACAAATTGGTTTTAAATACCATTTTAAATCATTTGACATTTAAGTGTATATTTTGTTTCCATCATCATACATATATTTTTTAACTTTTTTCTGGTTCTCTTTTTTCCACTTTATTCAAAATGATGGTAATAACAATACTAACTAATTATACAATTATATAGGTTTTTAGGGTTCTTGTACACAGACCTGAAGAAGTCTAGAAGGACAAAAGCGATCTTTGTTAACAATAGGTTATGAAAATAGAAACTGATTTTTACATGCAAAATGTATATGTATATATTTATATATAATTTTTGATCGCAAAATGAACTAAGGTTGATATATTTCCAGCCATGTAATATATTGCCTTGTATAAAATCACAGACTTAATAATTTGGTTAAATAAGATGTACCACATTAGGGCTATATATTATTATGACAGTTACTAGGTAGGGCAGGACCAGCTCTAATGTCACACTGATGGGGGAAAGGATGTGAATTTAACATGTGTACCAATAACACTTTGTTTTACAGCACAGTAAACCACTCCCATGCCTGATAAAAAGTATATATATATATTTAGAAAGCTTGTGAGGAAATTATTACTCTATTTTTGTTTTACTTGGATCGCTTGTTCATGCATTAATAAAGGATTTTCGACTGGAAACAGACTGCCTGCCTTGCTTGGATTACTTTCGAATACTTAGTAATACTGTAGAATTATATATTTTCTATTATTACTTTTTGACTTGACGAGTTTACGTTCACTACTTCTACTACTATTGTCTGATCTGATTAATATACAGTGATTAACTAGAAATATATGGACTGAAAATCTTCCACACAGAGAAGTTTCTTACACTATTTTTTTTTTTTTTTTCATATCACTTATATAGGCGCAAATTTAAATACAAGGAACATGTTTGCGAGCCTTCCACCAGACAGGGTATCACTAATTTGCCAGCAAGTGCAGATTTTATTAACATGCAAAAGGATTCAAGTCAGGTTCATCCTCCGAACACTGGGTTCCATGGCATCAGCAATTCTTCTTGTTCCCCTAGTCTGCTTTCACATGAGAATCCTCCAGTGGCTTCTATTCACACAGTGGTCCTTCCAACAGCTTCCCATGTCTCACAAGATTATGATCACAGAAGCATGCAAGAATCACCTCACTTGATGGATGGTCTCCCCATCAGTGTCCCAGGGCAGACCATTTGTGTTATCACCTCCAGTTACCACAGTGACCACGGATGCCTCCCTGACAGGGGGGGCATTATCAGGGCAGGACAGTCCAAGGCACCTGGCAGCCTCACGACTACCATTTGCATATAAATGTCTTGGAGATGAGAGCCATGCTTTTAGCGTTGCAAGCCCTTCAGGACTCTCTCCCTCCCAGGACCATTGCAATTCAAACGGACAATACGTCAGTGGTGTGGTACATCAACAAGCAGGGTGGAACCAGGTCCTATTCTCTATGTCGAGAAGCATTCAGACTCTGGCAGTGGGTGATCTCTTCCCAACATTTTCTGATCGCAACGCACATCCCTGGGAGGTCCAGCGTCATCGCAGACAGGCTCAGCAGAGCAATTCTCATGCCTCACGAGTGGTCTCTGAATCAGGTAATTGCGGAATAGATCTTTCGCAAATGGGGGCAGCCTTGCTGCGACCTGTTCACCACACCCATCAACAACAAGTGCAGCAATTTCTTCTCCCTTCTACCACTTCCTGGCCACTCCCCCAGAGACGCTCTAGTCCACGATTGGCCTCAGGGACTTCTTTACACTTTCCCTCCATTTCCCCTAATACCCAAACTCATGCAGAGCGCAACTGCATTGGGTTGCAGAATGATCCTCACTGCTCCTTACTGGCCTCGACAGATATGGTTCCCATACCTGCATCATTACTTTCTCGAGCAGCCTTGGATTCTGGATCTTATTCCAGATCTACTGATTCATCAATCGGGCAGACTGCATCGATCCCTTCAAACACTCCAGCTCACAGCTTGGTTGCTCCACTTCCAACCTTAGCGAGGCTTCCTAATATTTCCTCCTCTGTGCGGGAAATTATTATCTCATCACACAAATCCACAACTAGGAAAACTTATGCTAGCAAGTGGAAACGTTTTTCTTGCTGGGCAGAGGCTAAGAATATAGACCCCTTTTCAGCCCATGTCCACGAGATTTTGGAATTTTTAGCGGAACTCTTTCATTCTGGTTCTGCTTCTGCTACAATCAGGGTTCGGTTAGCTGCCATTTCGAATTTTCACATTGGGTTGTCTTCTAACAACATTATGTCTCATAAGCTGTGTAAAGCCTTCCTCAAAGGAACCACTCTGCTTAGGCCCCCAGTGAGAGATCCCCCATCTCCGTGGGATCTAAATTTGGTACTAGCTTCCCTAATCTTGCCACCTTATGAACCTGCAGCATCTTGCTCCATTAAGTTTTTATCCTGGAAGACTCTCTTTCTGGTAGCCATTACTTCTGCCAGACATGTTTTGGAGTTTCAGGATCTATGTATTCATCCCCCGTACTTAGTTTTTCATAACGATAGGGTCGCTCTAAGGACCAATCCTTCCTTTCTTCCTAAGGTCTGTTTGCAAAGTAATTTAAATCAGTCCATAGACCTTCTTGTGTTTTTTCCTAATCACACCAACAATGCAGAATATAAATTGCACCAGTTAGATGTTCACAGACAACTGCGTTTTTATTTGCATAGGACAAAGGACATCAGGAAGTCGGATCAACTTTTCCTTTCCTATGCTGAGGGAAGACAAGGCCTTCCAGTCTCAAAAGTAACATTATCTAGGTGGTTGTTTCACATTATTACATTCATTTACCAGCTGAGAAACAAAGAATTATCTATCAAACCAAAAGGCCACTCTACTAGGGCCTTAGCCACCTCGGTGGCCTTCCAATCTAGGTTGCCCATGGAATCTATCTGTGCAGCTGCTACGTGAGCTAACCCACATACCTTCATTTCTCATTATAAACTAGACATTGCCTCCAGAAACAGAGCTGACTTTGGTTCCACTGCTCTGAAGAGTTTGTTCCAATGAGCCACCCAGGATATTAGGTGCTAGGGACGCTGTCCCAACCAGTAAGAATGAAGGTGAGATAGACAACTTAACATAAAGAAGTTATATACCTACCATAGCATTCCATGTTAGTTGTCTTCTTCTCGCCTTCTTTCTTGCATCCCACCCTCCATCCCCCTATCCTAGTGGATCGGGAGGAGCTTCCTTTTTCAGATTTCATTGGCTGAACCTTCTCTGGTTGTCCTTTTTCTGCTTAGATAGTTTCACAGCTAGGCCCAAGGGGCTACTAGGGAAGAATTCTTCCTTAATTATGTCTGGTATAGCTTTATCAAATGAGATCTGGGTAGCTAGTGCCAGGCATCATGGGATATGGGGTAGCCTCGAGCCAGTAAACAGATCTCGAGCTATTGAAGATGGCCGAGTCAGAGCCGATCCCAACCAGCAAGAAAGAAGGCGAGAAGAAGACAACTAACATGGAACGTTATGGTAGGTACATAACTTCTTTTTTAGACACAAGTTGACCTTTCTTTGTCCCAGCATAGGAAACGAACAGCGGATGAGCTTTCCTAAAGTACTTGGTTCTATCATGATAGCATCTGAGTTGACTACATATGTAGAATATGTTCTCCATTGTTTTTAGGTTCTGGATAGACAACAGGGAGATTGAGGGCTTTAAAAAATTCTGAAACAGCCTTAGGTATAAAGAGGGGTTTGTGTGTAAAGTAACCCTGTCCTTGAGAAAGATCAGATAAGGTTCTCCCACCACAAGAACTTCCAATTCAGATACCCTTCTTGCAGATTTCAGAGCAATTAGAAGAAAAAGTTTTCCAACCAATGAACTTTAACTCAGTCATAGAGTTTCAAAGGGTGACAGTTAATGTCTCAAAAACAAAACTGAGATCCCAAGGAAGAGGAGGAACCAGTTTCCATGGGGGTTTCAGGTGTAAAGTTCTTTTCAAAAATTGTTTCACCACAAATTTAAATAAAAGAGGGAGGTCCATGGATAGACATGCTGATATGGCTACAAGATGAACCTTTATAAGAGAATAAAAAAGGGCCAGAGGACAATAACAAATATTTGAGTACCAGGGGTATGGATTCCTGTAAGAGTTACTGATTATTGGCATGGCACTGACTAGAAAATCTCTTTCACCTGCAAACATAGGATTTTCTAGTAGTAGGCTTTCTTGTCTCCTTCAATACCTGCTGCACGCTCTCATGAAAAAAGTGACTAGAAGGAATTAAGGTTGAATCATTCAGGAAGTCAAGTTGAACTTGATTAATGTCAGGTTGTTTCAAACTCCCCTTGTCCTGTGTTTTTAAATCCAACCTGTAGAGTAGTTTATGATAATTGCCCCTAGCCAAATTTGTAAGAAAGGAGAGCCATCTTTGCCTAGGCCAGAAGAGAGTTTATCACGATGATCTCTGGAGAGTCCTTCTGAATTTTCAGAATTACCTTTAAAATAAGTGGAAAGAGTGGAAAAGCATGCAGAAACATTCCTGTTCAAGGGAATGTAAAATCATCTGTTTTCCAGGCATGCCGGCAAGGAGTTCCAGAGCAAAATTTGGTTAGTTGTCTGTGTTGAAAGGAGGCAAACATATCCATATGAGGAGTGTCCCATATCTGGACAAGTTCCTAGAAGACCTCTACTTTGATTTTCCACTTGTGAGGGCCTTCCACAAAGTTCTCCTCTGACATAATTTATTAAGCTTGAATAGTCAAAGAGTGCCTGAGCACTCTTTCCCAAGCCAACACCGCAAGTCTATAAAGAGGGTAGAATCTGGTGCTAGTCTGTTTTTTTTCAAGTACTACATCAAACCTGTGACAACCTGAAGAGGACCTTTGTCCCAAAAGTGGTTTAAACATTTGTGAGTATGAATCACTGCCAACAATTCCTTGAGATTGATGCACCTTTGTCTGACTGTCTGCCTGTCTCTTCCCAGACATCATGCACTTTCACCGCTTTTGATGCTGTTCCCCAAGCAAAGTCTGAGGAGTCTCTTTGAACTACTTGAGCTGGAATTGATGGAGATAATGGCATACCTGGATTGAGAACCATTACATTAGTCCACCAATGAAGTTCTGTTCTGACAAAATTGTTATCTGAAAATCTAGTGGATGTGACTGTTGAAACCACAGACTTTTTAGGCACCAGTGCAACTTTCTCATATGCAACCTTGCAAGAGGAATAATGAGAATCATAGACGCCATCAGAACCAAAATTGTTAGAAACTCCCTGGCAGTTTCTCAAGATTGAAAGGAGATGTTTACAAAAATATCTTGGTTAAGAAGCCACCTTGTTTGAAGTGAGGAAAACTTTTTGTACAGCAGTGTCTATTAGGCAACCCAGAAATATAATTCTGTGAGATGGGGAGGTAGAGGATTTCTGTCAGTTTATCTGGAAACCCAACCATGTTAAAATGGAAACTGCTTTATTTTTAAGGACTCCTGACATTTGAGAGAAAATTCTGCACAGTTAAGCATTTCATCCAAATATGGAAAAATATGAACTCCTAAAGCCAGCAATAAACCACAGCTGGAGATATACACTTGGTAAGCACTCTAGGTGTAGTGGATAGCCCAAACAGGTAATGCAGAGAACTGATCATTTGACCCACCAACACAAAATCTGAGAAATTTTCTGAAACTGACAGCATTGGAATGTGGTGGTAAGTATCTTTCAGATCTGGGGCTACCACAGAACTCTGGAAAAGAAGCAGAGGTAAAACTAACTGAAGTGTCAGCATCTTGAATTTTGGAACATTCACAAATAAATTCAGAAAGGAGAGATATAACACTGGTCTCCAGGAGTGCTCCTTCATTGGTGCTTAAAACATTTTGGAGCCAATGAGAGCTAGAGGTACATGCTCTATCACTCCTGTAATTAACATGGTCTTCAGAACCAGAGGAACCAGATGAGTCTGGCTGAGGGGGTGGGTTAGAATTTCTCTGAAAGGAGGAGGATCTTGAATCCATCTCCAGAAGTAGCAGTGCTGAATAAAATTTAGAACACACTTGTCTGAAATCATCTATTCCCATACTGGGAGTTGAAGAGACAAACACTGATGCAAAGGGAGGGGAAAAGGGGAAGAGGAATGTCCAGACTGCTGGCATAGTCAATCTGAAGAAGGGTTTTGGCCCTTTTTAGGAAAGGGACCCTGCTATTTGGAGTTGCCAGTGTTGTTACTACCTTTCCCTTGTTGCCACATCCCTCTGGTATTCTGTCTGTTGTCAAAAGGTCCAGACTGAGAGACTTGATCTTTTTGAGAAAATCAGTTTTTGGAAGTGAAAAATCTGGAAACCTAAAATATCCGAGAAACTTCTTACATAAGTTGTGAGTGGCAGAGGACACAAACATAGCTCCCTGTAGAGGAACTAAGAATATCTTGTTTATAGTCACTAGAAAACTTCTGATTTCTAAACCACACAAATCTCCTGAGCACAGTGGCAGAGACAAGCACTCTGGCAACAGAATCAGCACAATCACAAATGTTCTTTAAGGCATATTTATATACTTGTGAGACAGTTTGATACAAATATGCTGTACTCTATTATCCACGGAATGAGAAACAACAAATTCTCCTAAACTATTGGCACATTGCAAAATAAATTTCCGCATGTATAGCTGATAATTCAAAATCCCAAAGGCTAATGCAGAAGCAGAAAAAAAATCTATTACCAATTCTATCCATAGTTTTATCATCCCTGTTAAGAAGTAATGGATTAAAAGATGTCAATATCTTAGAAGTCATCTTGAGTTGTAGATGCAGGGTCTGCCTTAAGCTGAGAAAAAATGTATTTATTAGTTTGAGACACTTTGTAAAGTTTATCAGCTTTCTTAGAAATATAGCACAAAGGAGATGAAAAGGCTACAACCAACAGCATCCTCTAAATTTTTTAAAATGGGAGGACCCCTTTTCCCAGGATTTTGATGATGCAAAATAAGTCAGACTGATAGGGAAATTCCCATTCATGGCATCATCAAAATCCTGGGGGGAAAATGGGTCCTGAAGAGCAGGATTACAAATATACTTGACCCCTAGAACTAGGAACTCCACCATCATTGAATGATGGTCATAAATTTGCTAGAGCAATTGCTTCATATTTATAAACCAAGACTATCTGAGAGCCTTTGTTGTTTGCTTCTTAGGGACCTCACTAAAGGTGATCATCCATACCAGTAAGAAGTCTCTTCCACTGGCCTCCCCTAGTCTTTAAAAATAGAGGTGTCTCTCACTGATAAACCAGATGGTTCTCCCAAGCCTATACCAGGATAAGTAACAGCTGAAGAGAATGTGCATGACACCTGATTTATAGTGACAGAGATTGCCACATTAGAGGCTGTGATGATATGGGGAACTGCCAGCATAGCCAGCTGGAGTTTTGTAAAGAATGATGTGTCCTTTGAATATCAACCTGATTTATACAGGATGCTTGTTTTACAAATATATTAGAACTGTATGCCATTTGCATATCAAAGTGATTTTGTACGGATGCTTGTGCTGAAAATGTATTTGTAAGCTTTGCTTGTGTTGAACTGTATCAATAGTGCACCTTGCTGAAATGAAGAAAAATGTACATGTATTTTTGTAGTTGAATTAAATGTATATGTTTTAATGGAGAATACTAGCACAGCAGATGTTAACTTTAACAAAAATAAGGGAAATGTAAATGAGCTGTTAAACCTTTAAAAGGTACCCCACAGTGCTGAGTAGAACAGGAGTCTCTAGGTCTGAAGAAGAGCCTTTGTCCATTAGCTCAGTGAAAAGAGGGAAGGCCACAGGCACTGCCATAAACATTTGGATGTGTATTGTGGCTGTCTGTGCTAATTTCCTGTGTCAGCTTCAAAGGGAAATACTGTGAGAACCTAGTCAGGTGACTAGATGAGGTCATTCTGCCAGCCCACTTGGAAATTATATTTTAGATATTAAAAAGATAAATCTCAGAATACTGAGTATTCTGTTTGGGAAGCTTGACTAGAAAGACCCTCACCCACAGCATCTTGCCTTGCAATAGTAAGTAACGTAACTAGGGAACAGTGATTCTTTTAGATTTAGTTAGAAATATAGTGAAGCTTAGTTTATATATTGTTTTTCTTTATTTGTCTGAGTCCGTCTATCAATGTTCTTTTCAATATTTCCTGTGATAAGAGCTCTGTGGTTTACTGTGAATATATATGCAGTATTTCCATGCTCTTTTATTATGTATTATTAAATATATTTAAAACTTTTATTATACTTATCCTTGTAGAAGGTACTTAATCTTTGAGACTGCTTATTTTTTGACACTGTGTGGGCTACTCCAGAAGGCCTAGTCATCTTGGTGAACTACTACCATTTGTATTAGTATTAATATTACACAGTATAATTGGATACCTTTTGTTAAGGGCCTTAGAGTAGCTGACTGTCAAGTGTCTGGTGGCAGTGATAACAACCTTATACTCGGGACAGAAGGGGGCACAGCAGGTACTTCTGTGCTAGACTTTCCCAGGTGTGTGTGTGTGTGTGTGTGTGTGTGTGTGTGTGTGTGTGTGTGCGTGTGTGTGTGAAAAATCAAATCTTTCAGTATGCATTTGTCAGCTACTTGGGCATGGACCCGAAGCACTGGGTTCACATTCAGGTTGCTGGAAGACTTGGCTTGGACACTCAGCTGAGGACCTAACCCTACAGCTGTACCAGTGGGGAGTCGTTTTGGGAATCTGGAGGGAGACATATATAGAGACATCCTGACCCCAGGATGAGGGTGTTCCCTGTGTGCTTTTAAGGGAAATTGTACTTGATGCAGAGAGGTCTGCATCTGGAAATACTATCCATTTGTATGCCAAGTGCACATCCTTCTCCATTGCCAGTGGTTAGGATTCAGGCTCCTTGATTACTGGCCCAGCGTGGGGACCACACATATTTGTAGCCATCACATATGGGTAGCAGTGGTGGGTATCACAGAGGGATTCAAGGGAACAGATAAGTATCTGAGGAACTCTTAGTGGCCACTGCAGAATCACCTACCAATGGCTGAGGCAACTAATGGCAAGGGCTCTTGCTTTGACAGTTTTTTTTTCTTTTCTGGTGTGGCGAGAGAAGGACTAGCATGACAAAAGCAGGATCCATGCTGTAGCTAAGGAGCAGCCTTATTGCCGGTAAGAGACTGAAAGAAGAGTTGGTCAGAAAGTAAGTTGTCACAGCATTTGCACTAGCAGCATGTGACTTTCTCCAAGATGCCCCTAGTAGCAATAAAACAGTCTCAAAATGAACTAAAGAAAGAATAAGTCAAAAGGTAAGTTGTCACAGCATTTACACAAGCAACACACAACTTCACTTTACATTCCCCCAAATAAATGAAAAATAATAATGATATGTTATTGACTTCAGAGACACAGAGAACTGAAAACTCATCAAATGAAAGGAAAGTTGATAAAGTGGTCACACAAACACACAACATCCCCCAAGATGCTCAGGCTCGTAATAAGAAAAAGTACAGAAACGCTCGGAAGGTAAGCTGTCACATGTAGCACATAAACAGCACAGAATGTTCCAATAAGCCAAAGATAAAGTATAAAATACTTAAAAATACCAAAATAACAACAGAGGTTTACAACAAACTTCAAAGTAAGTCAGCCAAAGTATCCCCGAATTAGAGGAACCCTTAAAGGGGCAACCACAATAAAATAGCAGAATAAAATAGAATTTATAAGTATATACCAAATACATATAGGTAATAGTAAACCAGGAAAAAAAAACAAATAAATAGTGTGAAAGGAATCCAGAAAGGTATATTTTTTCTATGAAGAAGCTGACAGGTCAGCTGCTGCTCCTGAAATCTTCTCAGAAATAACTGTAGAAAGTGGTAAGAATGAATTTAAGGATCTAATGTTCTCTATTTTCATCCAGTTCAAGCCTTGGGTTGTCGAATCCAACCAGATCTGACCTTGGCTCCTTCCTTATAAAGCTGTGGATCTCAGTCTTTGACTCCTCCCCTACCCATTATTCCCTCCATTCCACTAAAGTACCTCAGATCTCATTTGCCATCTCTGATCATTTCAGACATATTTCCGAGGGCTCTGATTTTCTCTGGGATAAGTGATATTTTTCTTACAAAATAATAATAATTTCTCACTCCCTATCATTCATAGTACTAGTTTATCGTTAGTGATAATGAGCAAAATAGGTTTATAGTCTTAGGTATTAGAAATTAGGTGATAGTTATTTATAGATTTTTCAAAAAGCTTGATGTGTTTTCTGTGTGTAGCTTTACTTTTTTTTTGGTATGCTGGATATAGCTTTTATGATATTCAGATAAGTAGTTTTCTTAAAACCTTTTTTGAGAGGAATATTTTAGGTTCTTTACATAAATAAGTGGTCAGTACTCTTGTCTTATTATAGTTATTGTTCCTCTAATGTATGACAAAATCCAAGGTTTAAACAGTGCACTGCCTGTGGACATAAAATTCTACCACAAGACTGCACTAAGTGTTTGTTATTAGAGCACTGCCCACCTTAATGTAAACAGTGACATTTGAGCCTCTATCAAGACCAGGGCCATTCAGTGCCACAAAGAAAAGTTAATTCTGAATGGTTTGCTTCCCCCTCAGACAGGGTCTGCTACTTAACCTTCCACCTCTTATTCTTGTGGGCCAGCTTTATCTTCCCATGGAAAAAATATGGACAAGAAGAATAAGGATAAAGAAAAGTCTAAAGAAAAATAACAAAGATCTGCGAAGAAAAGAGCAGAAAAGACCAGAAAAAAGGTCCCATATCCAACAGATCCTTTGGGTCTGGAGTTTAATTGTCCAAGAGAAAGTCAGATCCACCAGCCACTCAGATCTGATCTCCCTCATCTCACCCAAGATTTTCTCCAGATTCGGAGAGTCTTAAACTCCACTCCCCAATTTTACAAGAATGACAGTACTCCAGACCTACATTGATGGCATTGTCTTAGAGGTCTGTCCAGTCTAACAGAAGCCTCACTAAAATGGACATCAGTTGAATGATGTGGAGATTCTTAAGGACACAAATTCAAATAGGGGTTCTCCAATGTTGTCCACTTTAGGTGTTCCAGGTACAAGTCCAGCTATCCCCCTATTGATATCTCCAGTACCAATCCACCCCTTGCATCCAGTTCCCATGGATCCAAACCCCCTGGCAACTTGGACTTTATCAGTGTCCCTTACTCTCTTGACTCTGATTGTCTTGGATTGATATGAGTCTTGGAGCAGAAGCACTGGCACCATGGCCCCGGGGGTGGAATGAACTCTTATGTTTTCAGAGCCATCTCAACCTCCCAGGACCTTGGCTCTTGATAGCTTGGGTCCACTGTCAGCCTCCAAGCTGATGCCAGTCACAACTGGGATTGTTTCATTTTCTTTGGATGAAGAGATGCTCCCTCAACTCCAATATCAGCCTCAGCTTTTGAGGCATTTGAAAGGATTTTGGCTAGGCCAAGAAGTCAGGTGTCACCTTCAAGCTTGGATTTGTTCCAACATCTATTGGATCCTTTGACTTGCTCCTCTCATTCACATCAGTGGGGATGATCTGTTCCATTCGGCCTGGAGGATACTCAACATTTGAGTTTCCAGTCTGATTCAAACTTGTCTCCTGAGATTCCCCCAGGATGAGGTCCTAGGAAGCAGACTTGTAAACAGAAACATCTTCAGAATCTGTCACAGAAGATACAGATCTGGATGAAGGTGAAGGTTTTTCAAAATCTCCTCTAGAAGATGTCACCTTTGGTGATATCCTAAAATTGATGAAGCAATGAGGGGCCGGTCCACCTACACTCCTTCATTAGATGAATCTGTGTTCTACAAGGTCTTTGATACTGACTTATCTATGTCCTGCGTAGTACCATCCACTGATGCCTTTATAGACCTAGTGGTCCAGTGGGCCTGGAAGTATCCTGATGTGGTGGAACCCATCCCCCAAAAAACAGATAGGATTTCGGTAGCCCTGAAAGACAGAAAACACTGGAACAAGGGTCTACAAGTAGATTCTGTGGTAGTAGCAGCAGCCAATAAGAAGGAGCTATCTGAAGAGAGTTCTTCTGTCCATCCCTCCTAACAGGGAGTCAAGGGCATTGGATAAATTTGGGAAATAGACATACACTTCAGTGACCCTTTCACTCAGAGCACTGAAAAATCTTGCTCACATGTCATGTTTTCAGAGATACCTCACCAAGTAGCTTACCAAATCTCTCTTGGGTAACCTACCAGCAAACGTGCAGAAAACAGTGGACTCCCAGCTACCTACCCTGCAATCTATGTCTAATATGTCCAGGGTTCCTATCAGAAGAGCGAACTCTTAAATTAGCAAACGCTCTTTTATCGAACTTAAAAATGAGAAACCTGAAAATATCGAAGACACGGAACATTGATTTTTTTTTTACAGGGGAAAAAATCGATGGGCCGTTCTCCAGACTTTGGTGTTTTCTCCACTGTAGTGCGATCTTGGAGTTGGTATATTTAAGTTGGGGAGGTGTGAGTGCAAAGCCCCCCACTTTAATTTGCCTGTACATTGTTTTTTTTTTTTTTTGGATCAGCAAATTTTTTCCCTGGGAAAAAATTCACTGATCTGTTCCTTCGACATTTTATGGTTTCGCATTTTTAAGTTTGATAAAAGAGCATTCGCTATTTTTAGCATTCGATCTTCTGATATAGATGCTTTCTCCATGCATCTGCTTACCAATGCAACTGATGACACAGCCAAGGCAGCAGGTACCAGCATAACCATGCATCAGCGTGCTTGAATGCACCTGTATAATTTTGCAGCAGGCTTTACAATATCCTTCGTCGATACCCAGTTTGATAGTTCCACACTTTTTGGTTCCAAAACCCAGTCTGTTGTTGTAATCTGCTTTTCCACTGCTCAGAGAATCTTTTATAGGAATCAGAGGGGTGGTAAGAAGATGTGGTTCAGAAAGTCACAGGGTTATCACCAGGACACTTCTGGAAATAGCCCCCCCCCACAGCAGAGGGGGGGACAACTCAAATGGACATTGTCTTGGGGGGCAAAGGCAGACCATACAACCAGGGGTTTTGTGGACTCTTTACCAAGAAACCTTACCAGCACTCCTCAAGAGTTACCCAACTGCTGCACTCTGGAGGCAGCCACGGGCACTTATCCTTGTACCCACAAGCCTGGAAAAATGTTACAATGGATTCTTGGGTGTTAAGGATAATCATGAGATGCTATTCTATTCCCTTTTCTTATTCTTCATAGAAGAAAAGAAAGATTCTCGACATTCCACCCAGCCAGTTGGCATCTGTAGCAGCAGAGGTTTTCAAGTTGCTATAAAATTAAAAAGAGTCATCCATTAGGTTCCTTGAGACCAATTAGGATCTAGAGTCTATTCCAGGTTTTTTTTAGTTCCATAGAAGATAGGGCACCTCAGACCAATTTTGCACCTAAGTCATCTTAATCACTTCATAAGACAGACAAAATTCCCAATGGTCATGGTGCAGTCCATATTGTCTCTTCTGAGGAATGACAACTGGATTTTCTCAGTAGATCTACATCATGCCTACTATCATATAAAAATAGAAAGACAAACCAGGAGATTGCTCCATTTCCATCTGGGAGACAATCATTTTGAGTTCAGAACACTGCTATTTAGTGTCACCACAGCTTCCTGGGTGTTCACAAAAATTATGGCAGTGATAGAAGCTCATCTAACCACAAGGGATACAAGTATTCCTGTACCTAGATGACTGGCTCCTCATCACTAATTCCAGGAATGTTCTGGTTCAACATAGTGACCTTTTGCTCCACAGTATATAGAAACTGGTGATTACAGTCAATCAATCCAAAGGTCAGTTGTCTCCCACTCAGCACATAGAGGTTATTGGATGTCACCTCAACTCAACACAGTTCTTCAAATTGCCAGTATTCCAGACATCAGAGTACTGTCTCTTGGTCTAATGGCTACACAGGTCATTCGGCATCCCTTTGCTCAAGTAAGGTTAATCCTTAATTTGCTAGGTTTGATGGCCTCTACAATTATGTTAGTTCCCCTACCAAGGAATTACGTGAGAGTACTCCAGTGGACCCTCTCAGTTCAATGGTCACAAAGTCTTCACCCCTCAATACCAAGATTTACAACATGCAAGTTTGTAGAGATCATATCAAATGGTGGACTACCTCTCTGTCAGTAACAGAAGGAAGAACCTGTTGCCCATCAGAGCCCTGAACCACAGTAACCATGGACACTTCCCTTTTGGGGTGAGGAGGCATTTTGAAGGGAAGACAGCTCAAGGTGCTTGGTCACCCCTAAAGGCCAAATGTCACATCAAAAATCTTGGAGATGAGAAAACAGTCCTCCTAGTATGGAGTGGTTTCCAGGATCCCCTCCCCAAGGGTGTAATTTCCATTCAGACAGACAACATGGCAGTAGTCTGGTATATCAACAAATGAGGAGGAACCCAATCATAGCCTTTTTGCAAGAAAACCATGAGACTGCAACAATGGATGATTTCTTCCCATCATTTTCTGATGGCAACACACATCCCATTGACATTAACTGTACTAGCAGACAAGCTGTGCAGGTCATTTCTCCTGCCTCATGAGTGGTCCCTCAATCAGACAGTGGTGACACATGATTTTCAGCCACTGGGGCAAACCTTGTTGCAATCTCTTCACCTTGTACCTAAAGGTAGTTACTTTACCTTGATCACTCCACAGGGACAGTCACTGAGGGGTGCTCTAGTTCACAATGATACCCCAGTTCTCCTCTTTGCCTTTCCTCAGATATCACTATTAAAATATTCATTCAGAAAGCCAGAAGGTGTATGATCAGAGTGATCCTCATTGCTCTATTTTGTCCCCGGCAGGTTTGGTTCCCCTTCTCATGACCTGATTTGCTACATCCTCCATGGGCACTGGATTTGAATCCAGACCTTCTGTGTCACCTGTCTGAGTTGTCTTGACCAGATCTAAAAGCCCTGAAGTTGACTGCTTAGTTCCTCCAGTTCTAACAATAGTCAGAGATGCCAGGCTATCTTCTTTGGATGTCCACATTATTTCTGTCTCTCAGAAACAGTCCACCCAAAAGATATATCAAAGCAAGTGGAAACAATTTTCTATTTGGGCCTCATCAAAAGGGTCAGATCCTTTTTCTGCACCCCTTCCATAGATCTTATATTTTTGTCAGAGCTTTTTCAAGAAAGGGTCCAGTTTCTCTACAATTCAAGTGCAAATGGCTGTCATATCAAATTTTCACACAGGACACAATGACACTTTCATAGCCTTTTTTAAAGTTTCTAAAGCCTTCCTCAAGGGTACTTTCTTACTCAGACTTCCAGTTAGAGACCCAGCACCCCCTATGGGATATCACTATTATGCTTCAAGCCTGAACCCATTTCAAACCAGCAGCTTCAGTAGAATTGAAGTTTATTTTATGAAAATCTATTTCTTGTTATAATAATTATCTCCAGTAGATAAATTTTCAGATTACATGCACTATCTTGCAAACCACCATATCTGACTTTTCATAAAGACTGAGTAGTCTTGAAAACAAATTCTTGTTTTCTGCATAAGGTAACATCAGAAGCAAATCTAAATCATTCAATTGAATTGCCAGTCTTTTTTTTTCAGATTCTCAAAGGAGAATATATGCTATACATGCTAGATGTTCACAGACAGCACAGATTATATTTATACTGGATTAAGGATATCAGAAAGACAGATCAGCTGTTCATATCATTTCCAAATCACAGTTGGGTAAAAGTGTATCAAAAGTCACAGTTTCTAATTAGCTTCCAGAATGCATTTCCTCTGCTTATAATATTCTGGGAATGCCTTTACAAACAAATCAAGAACTCGGTCTGCAAGTGCAGTGGCTACTTCTATGCCTCTATAAAGAGAGTTCCCATTGATAACATCTGTGCAGCAGAAACATGGTCTACTGTCCATATCTTTGTATCCCATTATAAACTGGATGTACAGTCCACAAAGTCCTTCTTTTGGTTTCACAGTTCTCAGAATTGTCCTTCCTTGATGCCACCCAGGTGTTATTCATCTTGGAAAAATAGACAACATCTGATATGAAAGTTATATACTCACCATGACGATAGATCCATGTTGTCTCATTTTTATCTAGTTCAACACCCCCCTTCCCTCCTTCACCCTTTCAGTATTGCCACTGACAGCTTCTAGTGACCATATAAGCCTCATCTGAGACCCTGTATGTAAAATTCTCCATGCTGTACCATACTATAGGTATTAATATGTCCCCTAGCACCATGCATCTCAACTGTTCAGATTTTCACAGAATGTCCAGATTTTTGCCTCATATTTTTGGTCTGTTCCTCATACTTTTTTGGTTTTCTGGCAAATTACTGGCACATCATTGAGGATGGAAGTCAGAAAATAATGACAAGCATTTGAATTTCAGTTGTCATACCCTTCAGAAAATTCATGCTGTTGAAAAACTTCTTGTTCTATCAATTTTCTCTGTTTATAAAAGCAATATTTTTAAAAAAGTCCCTATTTTGGGCCTTTGTTACACCATAATTTCTGGCTTTGTCCAGATTTCTTGCTCTAAGAGGTTGAGAGGTATGGCTAGCACTTAGATGGTTTAGTTATAAATATAGATAATATCTTGGGATATGCCAACAAACTCAATCTGAGGTACTTTAATGGAATGGTTGGAATTATGGTAGGGAAGCAGCCTTGGATCCACAGCTTTATAAAAAAAAATGTCGAGGTCAGATGTAGTCGGATCTGACAACCCAAAGATTGAACCATATGAAAATGAGACAACATGGATCTATTGTTATGGTGAGTACATAACTTTCATTTTTCAGTCACTCTGTCCGCTTTCATATCTCTCTGCAATAGTGGGTTAGCCTATGAAAGCAGTCAGAATAGTTGTGAGTAGGAGGGTATTTTAATTTCGTGAAGAATGGCCAGCTACTGTATCCTGGGCAGGATACAACCCATATACTACTGACAGCAGTGAGGAATGATGAACATCCACCCTGCTCAAAAGGACAAAGCACAAGACATGACTCCTCACTCTCTGTCTCATGCTTTACTGGTTTTCTATCTATCTATATCTATCTATCTCTATAGACAGAGATAAGAGATAGCTACAGATAGATAGATAAATATAAAACAAATGTGATCAAATGAGTTTAACAGTTTGGAGCACAGCTGACTACAGTAAAGGCAACTAGTTCACAAAAAAAGATGCATCACAAAATATATTGTATGTCAAAATATGAAGCTGCTGTTAAGCTGTTCAATTCCCTGGAACATATGGATCTTTGGAATTTGTTATAGTTGAGTTCAAAGTTTTGTGATTAGCACTAAAGGAAAATGAACCTGCATGCACATGTAGTATACCTAAGTGGGACTTTCAGAGATATGCATTGTATGTGGTACTGCTGCAGGTTGCAGGATATTGTGCATATATAGAACAGTATCAAAAAGTGGATGGAAGCCATGGGTACCAAGCTGCAACTTAAGTTAATAAGATGGAATGGAGACATACAAACATGGTGGCAAAGTGTATATATACATAGATTAAATAAACAGATAGATATAGATATATTTGTACATATAAATAAACAAATCTATTTTATTCATAAAAGGAATGAACAAAAGATGTGTGGATACCCACAGGATGCACACAGCATTGCAGGTGAGTAAGGAAGGCCAAAATATGGATCATGTAAGGATGACAGTGTCATGAAGGCATCAAAGGCATACCCAGAACACAATCTACACAGCACAGCATGTTGACAGGACAGACAAACTGATAGTAACCTATCTATGTCAGATATGGAGGGGTTGCAGTGCAGTTTGTAGTCATTCAGCATCAGTGCAAACATAAAGTCAGCATAAAGCATACATCAGTGTGAGCATCCATAGTACACAGAACACACATGAAGACAAAGAAGTATAATGGCAACATAACAGCAGTGTGAAGCATGAAGGCAACACAGCAGCTGAAGTTAATGGGTACACGGATTTGTTGGGAACAGCTTAGAAAACTGTGCATGCAGTACCATAGCCTGCATGTGCATAGCCCAAAAAGGCACAGGACAGAAAAACACAGTGCAGCAGCACAACACACACACAATATATGGTAGCATATCTAAACAGACAACAAAGTATGAACACCACATTATAGTTTTAAAAGACACAGAATCTTGATTACTATAACTCCATGTGTTCTTTAATAACTGCAGGTATGACCCTAGCCCTAAGCATTATCCTACCTTCACCAAGAATGATACCACAATACCAACAAAAAATAATTGGCTTCAGCAATTGGCTTATTTTCTGGTGTCACACACCAAAACCAGGAATCAGTCATACCTCAGGATAGAGGATTGGAGTGGTTGGAGGAACAATTACATTACACTAACTTGTACGACCAGAACAAGATTAATGTTTTAGTGAAACTTATGGGGATTGTATTAAGAAACAATTTTATATTTTTTGATGGGGCTTATTATAAACAGGTTAGTGGTGTAGCCATGGGGGCAGCCTGTGCCCCGGGTTTCGCTAATTTTGTGTTAACTTATTGGGAGGTCAACTATGTGTTTAATTCAGAATTTAACCAATACATCAAATTTTACGGCCGGTTTTTAGATGATTTATTTATTATATGGAAAGGGGATAAAGGTAATTTAGATAGGTTTTTAGAATATATTAACAACAATGTATCATTTTTAAGATTCACACATTCTATTAGTGAAGAAAGCATCAATTACTTAGATATTAAGTTAACCTATGACAAGGTTGGTAAAAAGTTAGTGTCCAATATATATAGAAAGTCCACTTTCTCAAATTCGTATCTACATTTTGACAGCTGGCACCCTCACCATCAGAAAAAAGCAGTGGTGAAAGGACAGATGGTGAGGGCAGCAAGAATGGTCAGCGAGGAAGTGGAATTTAACCAGGAAATTGCATTTATTAGTCTCCTATTTGTGAATAGGGGTTATCCATCTGAATTGTGTGGAGACATAGCTAAGGAAGTGGTATATAAAAGGAAGAATGGTGTATACAAACCCATTTTACTTAGTAACGATTTTATCCCAAAGGAAAATGATTTAAGTAGAGTTGTAGAAGTGGGTAATTTTATCCGTAACAATATTCCCCTATATATTACCACTTTCAATGGTATTTCTTCAGATATAAAGGACATAATTAATAAAAATTGGAAATTAATTAGTTCAGATAAAACCCTGGGGGACATGTGTACAGGGAACGTACAATATGTGTTTAGGAAGGACATTTCTTTCAAGGACATCTTCGAGGGTATAAACAACAACATCGGTAGTGAGTCTTTCAAACTGGTGGGCAACCACAAGTGTGGTAGATGTTCAACCTGTAAATATATGATTAACACAGATAGTGATATAACTATTAATGGATATAATATTAGGATTAAACAATACATCAACTGCTACACTAAAAATGTTGTCTACATAGCTAAGTGTCAACAGTGTGAGGGATTTTATGTAGGCAAAACTAGTAGACAATTTAGGGCAAGGGTTAAAGAACATTTAATGAGTATCAAGAATAATAAATTAACAAACGCTCTTGCTAGACACATTAATCAATTTCAAAATCATTCTTTTAAGTTTCTTGGGATTATTCATCAACAGTTTGATTCACAAGGGAAAGTAACCAAATACAATTTAGATGTGTTAGAATTAAAGTTACAGATATTACTCAATGCCAACCAAAACCCTGGTCTTAATGAATTTACTAGTATAAAGCCTATTCTATGGATGAAAAGCATTAAGGGGTTCTAGTGGTTGTGCACACATGGAACTGTTTAACAATTATTATCATACGTTATATATATATAAATTTAAGATTACATTATTATATACCACACACAATACACAATTCTTATCATTTGGATTTTACTGTTCCCTGTTTTTTAACCTTGAAACGGGATTTTTAATATTATTGATTTTTCATATTATACATTGGACACCAACAGACCATACAACCAATTACATTAGTCATTCATGAATTATTATTAGTATTATTTATTAACATTAGAATTATTATTAATATTATTCATTATCAAATTATTAATATTCATTATATTTATCATTTTATTTTTAACATTATCCTCGTGTATATATACATACACTTACTGTTTCATTATAATATATACAGTAATTTTATATTTTAATCACCTTATATTCACACATTATTACTATTTATTACACCACTATTTATATTTGTATATTTCCACTTTTATATATATTTATATATTTTTATATATTTATAGTTATACAGTTGACAAATATAATATAAATTAATATATTATTACACAACCACATAGGTGTTATATGTGTAATTTTTACTTGCATAAATACATTTACCCATTTGATTATATGTATATGGTTGTATTCAACAACAGGTTTACGTTTGGCAGGTATACACAATGGGAAATTATGTGTAATGCATATACATCTATAACAAGTTTTAATGTTGTATTATACTATGTGATTATAAATTTATATGGATCATTTTTTATATGTACCGGTAGATGGTTTCAGTTGTTTTTAGTTAATTTTAATTTTATTCCATTTTATTTCTATATTTATTTTCATTTTCACAATTATTTCCATTCATATTTATTATATAATATACTATGTACACGGGATTTGTTCAATTCAATGTACATAGGCAATAGTAGGGGTTTATGCTTGTCATTTCATTTACAATATGGAATAGGTGGCTCAAGCTTATGCATTCTGCCTTTGGTTTTGTTGTAAATTGATGCATGTGGTGTTTAACTCACTATTTAATTTATTTCAATCAGTGTATAGTTGTTCAATTTCATTGGTTAACTGGCCCAATTAGTTCCTTAGGTATTTATATTTAAAGTCTCAGAATGTACTGAGATGTGTTCTGATGAAGTTCGTTTCACGAACGAAACCTAGGTCGACGTTTATTTTATTCTGTGTTATTTGTTCAATAAAGTCTTTTGGAACGTTTATGGGCCTGGACATTTTTGGTGAGCTGAACATTGGTGAGCTGAACTTTCGTTGCACTTGCAGTGGCTCCGCTTAGATTGTGACACCTTCAGTGGTTATATACTTATTTTCTGGTGTCTTTTCAAGGGGATCCAGTATCTGTCTACCTGGGATGACATGATTGACAAGCCTTGATGCTTTGCCAGAGATGACCTCCACCTGTCACACCTGGGGTTCCAGATCTTGGCCAAGGCTCTTGACTCCCCCATTGTGCCTTTTTTAGATTATGTCCCAAAGACAAATTTTTCAACATAAAAGATCTGTCAAAAAATAAATTGAAGGTCATGCTGCTTAACGCTAGGAGCCTTAACCTAAAAATGCACTCACTGGAGGCTCTCCTCACACTGGATGATGCCGATGTCTGTGTAGTCATGGAAACTTGGTTCAGGGCTGCAGAGAGCACCCCTGCCTTACCAGGCTATACCTCATTCCACACTTTCCAACCCCAGAATGAAGTTGGAAAGACTAAGGGTGGTAGAGTCTCTATCTTCATTAAGGACAGGCACACCTCCAGACTGGTTTGCCAGCATGATGCACTGGAATTACTCCAGGTGCAACTGACAGTTGGCAAGACATCTATCCAAGTTATAGACACCTATAGACCCCCCCTCCATGACTCAGGAAACCCACTCCTCTTACCTGGACCTACTTGACTCCATTAGTGTACCCCCTAACACCCTAATCCTTGGTGACTTCAACTACCCCACCATAGACTGGGTGAACTATTCCTGCACTAATGCACTCATCCAAAGATTCTTTGACTTCATCAATTCTAATGCACCCAGCTGGTCTCATCCCCCACAAGGGGAGATAACATTATTGAGTTGGTTCTAACCAACATGGGCAACAGCTGCAGCACTCCCATAGTATGTTCTTTCCTGGTGCGATCAGATCATTGGTCTGTCTCATTCGAAGTTTATATCCCACCCAACCCCTCCTCAGCTAAACAAACTTCTCAAAAGCTGACTACAACCTCCTAAGGGAAGGTATCAGTAGCTTCACCATCACCTCTGCCCTCAGAGGATGCAAACAACTATGCTGAACAGTACACCAATGCAGTATTACAAGCATCTGTACAACTGGATGGACTCAGCCATACCCAAAAGAACTAAAACATGCTCCTCAAGGAAACACAAACCTGTCTGGTGGACATCCTCTAGCAACAGGCTTTACAATAAAATGAAGAAACTGTTGTCCAAGGGTAAAAAGGAACAAATTCCAAATTAGAAAAACTTCCTCTTCAGCCTCAACAAGCAAATTAGATCACTAGTGAAAACCTCCAAAGTCAATTATTAGTTGAAACTAGCCTCCGAAACAAAGAGAAACCACAAGTCCTTCTTCAGTTATGTCAAGAACCTCCATGGTAAAGCCCAGGTTTGTTCCGAATTAGTACCTAATGGTACCACTTACACTAATCCTGTTGACTTAGCCAACCTGCTAGCTGATAGGTTCAGCACAAACCTCACCCCCTACCCCCCCAAAGGCCCATTCGATGTCCAAAATACTTGCCCTACACCTCACATCTCCATAGATCAAGTGTTAAAGGTTCTATCCAAGGCAAAGAACACAGCTTCCATGGGACCTGATAGTATCCCAGGTTGTATTCTGCACCATCTCTAGCAAGAACTAGCTTCATCATTGAGCACCCTATTCAACCACAGCCTAATTACAGGCTTCATTCCAGCAGAGTGGAGAACTGCCATTGTCATCCACTTGCACAAATGTGGTGCCACTAATGACGGAGGAAACTATCGCCTGATTAGCTTGGAAAGTCTGATCTGTAAAGCCATGGAGCATATTATTATGGATCTCATAAACAAGGACATAGGCAATTTCCAAGCACTTGACCCCACCCAATTTGGATTCGTCACGGGCAGATCTTGCCTACTGAACCTGGTTGACTTCTTTGAGATTGTCACCAAGGCTCTGGATGAGGGAAAGTCAGTACATACAGCTTACCTTGACTTGGCCAAGGCCTTTGACACAACTTGGTGTAAATCCCTATCTCATGAGGTGGGTGGCCAACTGGCTCACCAATAGGACCCACAAGGTCAAAATAGGTGCCACCACCTCTGACAGCAGACCTGTCACTAATGGTGTTCCCCAGGGATCTGTCCTGGGACCTCTATTGTTTGGCATCTACTTCTCAGAGGTCCAGACAAAGGGCCTGTGGCTGACCAAGTTTGCATATGACTGTAAGATGGGTGTGTCATTGACTCCCCAAATGATGTTAACATACTGCAAGAGGGTTTCACAGCTACAAATAATGAGTGTTAAAGTCATGGCCTTAAGTTAAATGGAAAAAATGTATTATCTTACCATTCAGCAAAAACATGGCACCTGCTGATTACCCCATTAATGGCAATCCCCTAAGTACACAACCTGTGGTGAGAGACATGGATACTCTGGTTGACAACAATCTCACATTCGACCATCATGTGACGGCAGTGGTCAGAAAAGCCTTTTACTTGGTTTATCTCATAAGTAAAGGGATTGCATCCAGAAAAAAGGAGATTATTACCTCTCTGTACACCTCTCTCATTAGGCCTATAATTGAGTATAATGGCCCATGTGGTTTGTACCTCTCCAAAAGAAAGAGGCTATGACAGAAAGAAGGTGAGGCAAACCTTTGCAAGGCAAAAACGATTCAGACAAGATAGACTGAACCGTTGGTTAACATCTAATGGGGATGATGATTTGACAACTAAAAAGTGCAAACAGCAAAATAAAGGTCTAAGACTCATGTTTACCTATAGTAGCAATATACATGGGGTCTGTGATATAATAAGAAACAATTGGAAAATATTAGTCTCAGATGAAAAGATGAATGTAATAGTGGGTACAACGCCTTCATTTGGTTTAGGAGAAATAAGAACTTAAAAGAGATGTTAAGCCATGAAGGAAGAGAGCCTTACAGACACATAGTTACTAGGAAGGGCACAAGACCCTGTAGCTCCTATAAGGCATGTAGTCACATTAATTTGAACACTGAGTTTATTCCTCCTAATACTGGCAAAAGCTATCATTTTGAAGTGCAAGCCAATTGTAGATCTATGAATGTGATATATTTAGTGACATGCCAGCTCTGTACTTGCTACTATGTAGGGAAAATGAATTGTATGTTAAAAACGAGAATTTTGAATCATTTATCAGCCAAAAGGCTGAGGAATGAGCATAATGCTCTCTACAGGCACATCTCAGCTTGTCAAGGTCACCACTTTAAATTCATGGTTATCAGGCATATATTTAAATGGAACAGAGGGGGAGACGCAGTAAACAAAACAGAGTGTGAGGAAACTAGGTGGATTATAGAATTGACAACACACAGATATCCTGGCCTCAAAGAGGTCATCCCAGTAAAGCCCGCCTTAAAGAAAAGGCAGATTCAATATTGACTAGTGATTGGTTGTGAAGAGATTTAAATATGCTTCTGTGTTTTGAAAGAATTGTCTGAAGAAGGGTAACAACCCGAAAGCACTTACCATTATTGGATTTTATTGGCTTTTATCTGAGCGTTTTAAAGTCCTGTTCTGTTTTTGTACTGAATAAACAATTCTCCATATTTGTTGGACACTGCTGCTTTTTTGGACTAGCATTAATATAAAGTTTTTTTTTAATTCATGCATAAAAACAAATTGCCACCTCAGCAAGAAATGCCCTAATCTGAATATCAGTTTAATTTAGATGAGAATGTTTGAACTCAGTTTAACTATGAAGGCATTTGTAGCTGAGGTACCAGTTTGTTTTATGCAGCAATTAATCAAGTTTAAATTGCTGTCTACCATTATCCCTAGATCTTTAGCTATGGTGTCATTTTTTATGATTAAACAATTTATTTCACAATTATAATTCATGTCCTTTATTTTTATGATTAGACCATTTATTTCACAATTATAATTTATGTACTTTTGCCAAGCTTCATGAGGACTTCATTTACTGACATTAAAAGTATGATCAGTACCATACCTCTCAACTGTCCAAATTTCCACAAAATGTCCAGATTTTTGCCTCATATTTTTGGTCTGTTCGTCATACAATTTCTGGTTTTCTGGAAAATTAGCGAGGACTGAATTCACTAAATAATGACAGACATTTGAGTTTTGGACACCCTATTCTCCAGAAAATACATTGTAAAAGAAAACCCTTTATTCTAGCAACTTTCTAAGCTTATATGAGCAATATTTGAAATGTGTCCCTATTTTAGGCCTTACACCCCATTACTTCTTATGCTAAGAGGATGTGAGGTATTGTCAGTACTACTGTACCAGGTGTTTTTTTTTTTTTTTTGTAGATAATCTTGGAGAACATTGGTATTGTTTATTGAAGTAATTTTGTTACCCAGTTTGCAAACATTAGTATGTTTGGTTATTCATAACCCATTTCCTACTCTTTTGTATCTAAGAAGAGTAGTCCAAAAACAAGTGCCTCCCTGTAGAAATTCCTGTGGCATTTCAATGTTAAACCCTTTTGGTACATACAAGTCTTCATATTCCACTTCAGTGGAGAATGGGGAAAAATGATTTAGGCCTGCAACGTGTACAACTTGGACTTTATTAGGAATGTTCAAAGATCCATGGCTGAGGAAAGGAAAAATGGACCTACATTTGATACAGGAATCTTCTACGTTAGTGTTAGTTTATCCAGAAAGGGTCTGATTTTGTAGCTATTAAGCTTAATCTCATTGAAAGTGGTAAGCAAAAATCTGAGATATTATAAAGTAGAAATGCCAGCATTACTTAAAAGGCATAGGTAGCGTTGATGTTGACATCTATATAAGTACCAAAAGTAGTAACTAGTCAAGTGTCATATTTCAGTAGTACCACTGTTAAGAGAAGCAAAAAGGTATATTAAGAGGCAAATTGTATATCCCTGTTACTGGTAGTCAATAGAATAATTGTACCAGACTCACAAATTCTTGTTGGAGGATGCTGAAGCTCAGAAACTGTAATCAAAAAATATTTTCTAAGAGGCTCCATGTATCTGTCAAGAATGGCAGACTTTAGCTGCTTGCAGAGGTCTCACTTCTTCCATATTCATATGTTATAACTACTGTTACTAAAAGTAATAAATAGATACAGCCAGAATAAAAATCCAATCACCTTTGTTCTAACACTCTGATTCTTTGACAAAGCGCCTTCAGATTCATTCTTTCATATTCTTAGATGTTGTTTTACAAGGTACATATTTAAGACTTTCAAACTTCCATGATTTTCAGCTCATTTAAATAAAGCAGTGATCACATTCATTAATTATATAGTCAGAGTCTAAACAATACAGACACTGTGTATGGAGATCTTTAGGTGCAAACAGTCTACTACAAGCACATATACAAAAGCATATATACAACATTATGCCTACAATATTAGTGGCAAAGGCAATCCAGTTTTCGAGAAGAAAAAGCTGTAAAAATGAGCTACTTTGCAGTAAAAAATTTATTTTGATCTAGTTGAGGAGTGAATGATAGCCTAAATAAGTGAAAAGAGTTGACTAGGATTTAAAATAACAGAGGATCCTATTCATTCAGTCCATCCGATCCAACCTGTGGGTCCTCAAGCAGCTTGCTGAATCCAACTCAGCAGCATTAGTGTTGCAGCTTCAAACCTCTAAATTTTTTCTTCCCATCATTAATTTATTTATTTGAATTTGTTTACTGTGGTAGAGCAGTGATAAAATCTGACCAATTTCAGTCTCAGACAAGGAACTAATGGTCAGAGTTACCTCAGATCTCATTTGCTGCCATTGTGAACAGCCATTAATCTTGATACCTCTTGAATTACACTGCCCGTAAGAATCATTTCCAGAGAGATTTGGCACAGCAGAACCTACCTACTCTGAAAGCCCCTTGACATCAGATTCAGGAAAACAGCTGGAAGTGACCCTAGGAACCATGTCTAATATGTCAGATCTCTTCATGCACCTCATGCATAATGTGGCAGGTGGAGCAGTGAGGGCAGATTGGGCCTGTGTGGATATGAGGCCTCAAGCCTGGCTGTGGCTCTGCAGTTTCACAAACCACTTCAAAGTGTCTTCATCAATGCTCCCTTTGATGGATCCTCATTATTTGCCCCATCAGTGAAAGAAAAGATGCAGAAGTGTGAACAAGATGGCAAGATGCTGTCTGCCATTGGAGTGGAGTTTGACTCCCCTCAAAGATCATATAACAGGAACTAAAAGGAGCACAGGTCACTTTGATGCAGGCATCAGCAGTTTGAAGCATCTTCTGAAAGAAGTAGACTTGGAAGAGCTAACCCCTTTAATGATTATAGGTCCAGAGGCAGAGAAGGTCCACAAAACCATGGATATTATTGTCTCTTCTCTGACAGGCATCTCCAGTGTCCCTGGAAGGCTGTCTGATTGTTCAACTATAGAGGCAGTCAGGGTGTTACTTGCCCCTATACTCTGCTTCATGGGAGGTCATCACACAGGACAAATTGATCAAAAGGATTATATCCAGAGGCTATTGCATTTTTTTCCTCACATCCCTAAAGCCAAAACAGCCATTGACAGATGTCTCACCCAGTCAGGCAAACACAGCAGAAAATAAGATTGTCTCTTCTCTGACAGGCATCTCCAGTGTCCCTGGAAGGCTGTCTGATTGTTCAACTATAGAGGCAGTCAGGGTGTTACTTGCCCCTATACTCTGCTTCATGGGAGGTCATCACACAGGACAAATGGATCAAAAGGATTATATCCAGAGGCTATTGCATTTTTTTCCTCACATCCCTAAAGCCAAAACAGCCATTGACAGATGTCTCACCCAGTCAGGCAAACACAGCAGAAAATAAGATTGTCTCTTTGCTCTCCAAAACAGCCATCCTGGAGGTCCCACCAGGCCACAGATGGACAAGCTTTTATTTGAGATTTTTTTTAGGTCCAAAGGAAAATCAGGACCTCAGGCCCCTTGGACCTCAGCCTCCTAAACAAATGTGTATAGAAGACCCAGTTCAGAAATGTAACAGTGCAATCAATCATATCCTGTCTAAGGTAGAATGACTGGAAATGCTCAGTGGCACTCCAAGATACTTAACTACACATCAAAGTTGCAAGGTAGTCAACTTCCAAGATGGCTGCACACAGATCAGCAGCAGCATAACTTCAGCTCTCCCAGTGTGGAAACAAAAACTGAGCAAAAGGAGTGGCGTTGAAAATGTTTGTTTTTTTTTTTTTTTTGGTAAAATTCAGTTACTGCCTAATAAATATAATGTCAGGATGCCAGCAAAGAAAAAAAATTAAAAATCTGAAAGAAAATCAACCAGAAAAGGTGAATAGAGAACATTGTCTGGAAAGGATTCTGCAGCTGTTCAGCAAAATGCAGTTCAAACTTCAGCTTTGGTTCTAGAGATGACTTCCAGCAATTTAAGGAAAAAATAAATCAAATGTACTCACAGGTGATTAAAATAAGTGAAACATTGAAGGAATGTATCAATTCAAGCAACAAAAGGCTGTAAAAAATAGAAGAAGCTTTAATTAACCATTCAGATGAACTGATCTCCTTTTCTTTCAATTGCTGCCATTAGGGGTCACCACAGAGTATCATCTGTTTCCATTTCTTCCTGTCCTCTGCATCTTGCTCTGTTACTCCAACCACCTGCATGCCCTCTCTCACCACATCCATAACCCTTATCTTAGGCCTTCCTCTTTTCCTCTTACCTGGCAGTTCCGTCCTTAGCATCCTTCTCCCAATATACCCAGCATCCCTCCTCAGCACATGTCCAAACCAATGCAATCTCGCCGCTTTAGCTTTGTCTTCAAACCGTCTAACCTGATATGACCATCTAATATACTGATTTCTAATTTTGAACATCCTCGTCACACTCAGTGCAAATCTTAACATCATTAACTCTGCCACCTCAAGATCTAAGTCCTGTCTTTTCATCAGTGCCACCGTCTCAAACCCATATAACATGGCTGGTCTCACTACCATCTTGTAGACTTTCCCTTTCTCTTTTACTGGTATGCATCTGTCACAAATCACTCCTGATGCTCTTCTCCACACACACTCCACCTTGTCTGCACTGTCCCCTTCACCTCTCTTCCACACTCACTATTACTTAGAACTGTTGATCCAAAGTATTTAAAATCATCCACCTTCAACAGCTCTACTCCCTGCATCCTCACCATTCCTCTGTCCTCCCTCTCATTCACGCACATATATTCTGTCTTAGTCCTGCTGATCTTCATTCTTGTCCTCTCTAGAGCATATCTCAGCCAATCCCGGGTCTCTTCAACAAGTTCCCTACTCTCACTACAGATCACAATGTCATCAGCAAACATCATGGTCCATGAGGACTCTTTTATGATCTCATCTGTCAACCTGTCCATTACCATTGCAAATAAGAAAGAGCTCAGAGCTGATTCTTGATGTAATCCCACCTCCAGCTAGAACACATCCATCACTCCTACAGCAGACCTCACCACTGTCACGCCACCCTCATACATATCCTGTACCACTCTTCTCTGCTACTCCCGACTTCCTCATACAATACCACAACTCCTCTCTAAGCACCCTGTCATATGCGTTCTCTAACTCCTCAAAGACACAATGAAACTTCTTCTGACCTTCTCTGTACTTCTTCATCAACATCCTCAGAGCAAACATTGCATCTCTAGTGCTCTTTCCCAGCATAAAACTGTACTGCTGTTCTCTAACCATCCTTAACCTAGCTTCCACTACTCTTTCCCATAAGTTCATGCTGTGGCTGATCAATTTTATCCCTTTGTTGTTACTACAGCTCTGGACATCACCCTTATTTTTAAAAATCTGTACCAATGCACTTCTCCACTCCTCAAGCATCCACTCACTTTCCAAAATTTCATTAAACAATCTGATTAAAAACTCCACTGCCATCTCTCCTAAACACCTCCATGCTTCCACGGGTATGTCATCTGGACCAACAGCCTTTCCATTCTTCATCCTCTTCATAGCTATCCTTACTTCCTTCTTCATTCAGATGAACTGATCAAACTGCAAAAGTCAGAGGCTGACATGAAGAAAAAAAAAGCTTGCTGAATATAAGGCTTCTCAAGAAGAACTGTTTAAAAAAATAGTATTGTTAGAGGACAGAGTGCAAACCTGAGATTTTCTGCTGTACCAGAGAAACTGGAAGGAACAGACTGTATTCATTTTATGCAAGCACAAATAAGCAGCTGGACTGGTATTCCAATGCAGAATTTGTTATTTGAAAGGACACATTGAGTTTATTCTCCACACCTCACCATGAGAAAGCAGCCAAGACATATACCAGTAGAAAGAGTTGATCCTGACAAAATTGTTGCAGCAGGGCAAAGTATTAAAATATGGGACAGCAGGGTGCTTGTAGAAAATTATTGTTCACTGTACACCAGGCAGTAGAGAAACAAATGTATCTCAGCAATCAGGGAATATCAAGAGGCAGGTGTGAGGTTCAAGCTGTTGTATCCAACTGTCTTCAAAGTCTTTTTCCTGGAGGATCAAAGTAATTTTTTTGACACAGAATAGGCTAACGTGGACATAAAAAAAGTGTATCCAACAAAAGGTGAGACTCTGCTTCTATTCTACCAACGGTAAGTTTCATAGTGAGACTTTGCCAGTGAAACCTTTTCCAATGTTCCAAAGGAAAATACTTGAGAGACAGAAAAAAGCACAAGAGTTGACTAGAAGAATCAGCAGTACCTTGAACTTGAACCAGAGTCTGGTGTTGGGACATGGAGATGAACAGGAAGAAGACCAGCAACTCCGAAAATAGTGAATAAATGGAACACTATAAATCATCTTATCACATTTGTGAAATATGGTTTTGTAAGAAAAAAATGTCTGAAAAACACTGGACTTGTGTTGACTTTGTTAAACTTGTGGGTGGACTGTAAAGCATGTACCCTATATCATTTAGAAGTGACACTAAAAGGGGGAAAATTACTGTAAGTAAAACAACTTTCGTTCTTATTAGTATCTGTATAAAGCATTTCATTATATAAAATGTATGTTATATACAAAAAAACTGTTTTGTATAGTGTGTAGTCAGGGGTATTCTAAATGTGAGGGGGGGTCTTTTCAGTGACTGTTATATGTGTTAAAGATATTAAAGTAAATAAGTAAATAAGTATTTTTTAGTCATAAGAAATATAAGATCTGATGTCATTTTCATTCATTCCTCAACAGTTAGGTTTGGATCCAGTCCTCAGATCTGACTCGGCCACTTCTTCCAGATTGTAGAATACTTGAACTCTTAAGCTTCTCCCTTTACCCATAATGCCCCACTAACCTAACATACCTCAGATGTCATTTGCTGCCATTGTGATCAGATGCAGATTGTGAGCTCTTGAGCTTTGGGTATAACTTTCCACTAAATTTCGCTGTTAGTAACTTTAACTTTCTTTAACTACTTTTTTTATTATTTCTATTTCCTTTCATACATTAGTCCACTTTTCTCGTACTTTTTGAGTACCTTTTAATATCATTGCTGGTAGTTCTTTATCTTTACTGTTTGCACTTGGATAGTACTTCTCATTACCATCATTAATAATTCATTCCTCTTTTCTTTCTTTTTTTTTCTTCTCTAATTAAAAAAAATCCTTTCTATCTTTTCTATTTTTTATTCTTAATTTTTCAATATGTCGGGCAAGCCATCTGGCTTCAAGAAATGTGTGGCATGTGGGTATAAAATACCCAATTCAGATGCCCACACTGTATGTGCATATTGTCTAAGCCCAAGACACCTAGGCATTGTTTGTGAGATATGTAAGGGTTTTAACTCCCAAGCATTAATAGATAGGAAGAACAAATTGATACTTAGGGGTCTGTTTCCTTCTAAACATTCCTGTATGGTTGGTTGCTGGGGCTCAACCCCGCCCCCACAAACAAGGTACAAAGGGAGATTCTGTTGCCAAGGATTCTCACAAGAAATCCATGGAAAGCCCTTCCACTTTGGTGTTGACTTCAGCTCTTTCTTCTGAGCCACCAACAAAACTTTAAAGAAAATCAGATCTGTTTGTTTCAGATCAGAAGCTAAGATCCAAAAGATCACCCAGATCCATTCTCCAACTTTGATATCAGAGCCTATCACATTCAGACTTCCTTCACCACTCCTTGAACAGTCTCCTAGATGACATTTGAGGCCTTCTTCAACTGCTTCCTTTCTTCAGTTCTCCAGGAGCCTATCTGAAGCAGATATGGATAGGATGATGATGAGATTCCTCAGTACATGAATTCAAATAGAGTCCTCTCAGCTCCAACCCCATCAGGTCTGGAGAGCCTAGATAAAGCCACAACACCTATCATATCTCCTTCTCTGATTCATGTTTTGTTTTTGGAGCCAATAAATCTGAAAGCCTTGGGGTCATCTTCCTCAGATCTGAAGATCATGGTATCTTCAACTTTGATGGTTTCTCTGAGTTGTTTAGCACTCAGTACTGTGGAGCCAAAGCAGCGGTACCAGCTCTGGGATGTTGCAGTTGACTCTGAATTGTTGGGGACGTTTCTTCCCCTCAGAGCATTGGCATCAGATAGCTCAGTTCCAAACCCCTCCCTAGGTGGTTTGCCTGCAGGACAGCTAGAAGTGACTATCCATGAGTCTTCTTTTGTCAGATCCATTGGTTTCTGCTTCCCTCAGAGGTTCCACTTTAGAGGTAATGGAGAGAGTACTCTCTATGCCTAGAGTTCAGACATCCCCGTCCTCCTCAGCTCAGATTTCCCTGTCTTATTTGATTTTGCTCCAGAGCCTCATTCATTCATTTCACAGGGACAGCTAGTCTGAACCACTCTCCAGGCCACCCAACAGTAGCATTCCACTGAGGAGGTTTCTCAGAAGAGAACTTGCAAAAGGAGGCACTTATATTCCTCACCAGAGTCTGTCACTGAAGACACTAATTTTGATGAGGGGGGACAGTCCCCCAGAGCACCATCTGATGATGTCTCCTTTGGAGACATCATGGAATTCTTTAAACAAAGAGGTGGTTGGTTCACCAGTAACCCTTCCCAAGTGGAATCAGTGTTTCCAGAGGCTTTCAGGTCTAGTCCAGCTACTTCCAGGGTGCCTCCGTCTACCGATGAGCTTATAGATTTAGTTTCTTGGTGGACATGGAAGAAATCAGACACTATTGAGCTTATACCCAAGAAAATAGACAAGATCCTTGTGCCACCCAAAGACTGCCCATGCTGGAGTAAAGGAGTGCCTGTTGATGCAATGGTTATTGCTGCAGCCATGAGAAAGGAACTATTGTAACAGAGTTCTTCTGTCCATCCCCTAACAGGGAGTCCATGGTGCTGGATGGATTTGGGAAGTGGGACTATGCTTCAGTGACCTTAACTCTTAGGTCACTAAATTAATTGACACATTTTACCAGATTTCAGTGATATTTGATCAAGGGGCTTACTAAATCTCTCTCTGAGTCCATATCTTCCAAAGAAGAGAATACCATTTCCTTGCAATTGGCAACCCTTCAATCTATTTCCAATTCACTCATGAGGCTGATCTCTCATGCTGCTAAAGGGGTTTCATGGGCAGCAGGTTCAGGCATTTCCATTAGGAGGCATGCTTGGATGTGCATGTGTGATTTTGTGTAACCTTTCAAATATTCTTTCATCAGTGCAATCTTTGACAGAACCTCTTGTTTGGCCCCAAAGTGAAAAAGATACTCTCTAGGTTTGAACAGGAAGGGAAAGCCATGTCTGCTGTGGGTGTATATTTTTCTACTTCTCAACTGTCTTTTTCTAGAAACCAATGAGGTGGCAGAAAAATGTGATTTAAGAAATCCCAAGGTCCCTTTCAAGATACACATGGAAAGAGTTCCCACAGGGGCAGAGAAGGGAATTCAGATGGAAGAAGTCACCCCTGCTGTAGAGGTGGGCCATATAATCAGGGATCTAGAGATTCCTTCTCAGAAAGATCTTAGTGTTCCTGAATGGAGACCCAGATGTCCATCTTTGGAGGCAGTCAGGGTCATCTATCCCTGCACCAGACAACCTGGCTATATATCACAAAAGATTCATGGGTGCAGAAGATAATATCCATAGGTTATATCATGCCATTTTCCAAACCCCTCCATCAGTTTAGAAGAAAATTCCTGATGTTTCACCCAGTCAGATGGAAGCAGTTTCTCTATAGATAAAAAAAAAGCTGCTAGGGAAAAAAAGAGTCATCCAATATGTTCCCCAGACCAGAGAGAGTCCAGAACTTATTCAAGAGTCTTTTTAGTACCAAAAAAGACAGGGGACTTGAGACCAGTTTTGGATATCAGCATACTAAATCAATCAGGTCAGTACATAAAGTTTCAGATGGTCATAGTTCAGTCTATTTTGCCATGCCTGCACAAGGACAACAGGATGTGCTCAACAGATCTTCAAGATGGGTTGTATCATATAAAAATAATTAGACACTCCAGAAGATATCTATGCTTCTGGCTGGGAGCCAGTCATTACCAATTCAAAGCACTGCCTTTTGGTCTCACCACAGCCCCCAGGTTGTTCACCAAGTGCATGGCAGTTGTAGCAGCTCACCTGAAACTACTAAGATTCTTGAGTGTTTCAATACCTGGACAACTGGCTCCTGATTGCTCTAATCAGGAATCAACTAATTCAAGCAAGGGACTATTTACTCCATGTGTATTCCCATCTGGTAATATGTGTCAATTACAAAAAATCTCAACTGACTCCAACTCAGATTTTGGAATTCATCAATGCTCATTTCAATGCAGTCACCCAGGTAGTGTCTCTCCCTCTTTCCTGGATACAAACTATTCAATTCCAGGTCAAAAAGGTTGTTCAGAATTCTTCCATCCCAGCACATCTGATATTCCAAGCCTTGGGATCCATGACAGCAGCAATCACTCTTGTACTTCTGGCCAGGTTTCATATGAGAATCTTTCAAGGGACACTCGGAACTCAATGGTCTATTCTCACACACCATTGTCCAAGCCAGTCAAAATAACTTAAGCTTGCAAGAACTGGGTTCCTATCATATGATCAAAGTCTTAAAACTTTGAATCATTAAAGAACGAATTTTAATGATCGAAGTTGTAAAACCTTGAAGCATATAACGGAGATCGCCATAGAGTGCAGAAAGGGAAGATTTCCCTTTACTGTACTGTAGTGCAATCTCGGAGTTGGTATATTTAAGTAGTGGGGGGTGTGGGGTGCAGAGCGGCTTGCCCCCCTGCATAGAGCGTTTTTTTTTTTACTGTTTTTACTTTTTTTTTTTTTTATGTTTGTTCAAGGTTCTGAGACTTGGGTCATTAAAGTTCGTACTTTAATGATTTGACGTTTTGGAACTTCGATCATATGATATAGACCTGTAAGAATGAACTCTTCTGCTGGATTCACTGCAATCAAATACATGAAGGTTGTCCCTCAACCCAAGGCCACAGTGACCACAGATGCCTCTCAGCTCAGGTAAGGGGGCACTTGTTGAGAAGGACAGTCCAAGGCACATGGTCCCCTGAAGAGGCCAAAAAGCATATCAATGTCATGGAGATGAGAGCTGTCCTCCTAGTGTTTCAGGCCTTCCAAGACACTCTCCCAACCAGGACTATTGTGGTTCAGATGGACAACATATCAATGATCTGTTACATCAACAAACAAGGGGGAACCAGGTCTCACCTTCTTTGTCGAAAAGTTATGAGAATATGACAATGGGTGACATCTTCCAATTGCTTTCTGATAGCAATGCACATCTCAGGGAAGTCCAACAGGATTGCAGGCAAGTTAAGCAGGTCCATTCTGATGCCTTACAAGTGATATCCCAATATTAACAGGGCGGAGATGATTTTCTGTCAATTGAGCCAACCATGCTGAAACCTTTTCGCATCTCCCCTAAACAAGTCAGTAGGTTCTTTGCTGTGATCCCCTAACTGAGGGAGTTACTAAGGGATGCTCTGCTTTGCTTTCGGCTCTCTGGCTTCCTTTATGCTTATCCCCCAGTACCCCTCATCACAAAATTTCTCCAGAAAGCATCTCAATTGAAAGGCACAGTTATCCTCATTGCCTGTTACTGGCTTCATCAGATCTGGTCTCCCTTCCTTTGGCCTCATCTTCTGCATCTGCCCTGGGTTCTGGATCCAACTTCAGACCTCCTGTCTCACTTGACAAGTATGATTCATCCAGACATATCAGTCCTCAAGCTGACCACCTAGTTTCTCCAGTTTCATTAATTGTTAGACAGCCCAGGCTTTCCTCCCCCATCCCTTACATTTTTTTTGTCTTCCCATAAAGCTTCCACTAGAAAAATTTAGAAAAGTAAATGGAAAAGATTTATTTTTGGGCCCATGCAAGAATTTAGATCCCTTTTCAGCACTGATTTCAAAGGTCCTTAACTTTTTAGCCACAATTTTCAATGAGGGTGCTAGCTCCTCAACTATAAGGGTACAATTAGCAGACATTTCCAGTTTTCATATTGCAGTAAATAATTCTAACTTAGCTTCCTCAAAGCTTTGTAAAGCCTTTCTCTGAGGAAGACACTTGATTAGAATTCCTTTAAAGGGTCCAACTCATCCTTGGGATTTAAACTTTGTTCTTGAAGCCTTGACTCATGTTCATATGCTGTGATCTTGGGCTGCTGGGGTGGGGGTAGAGTGCAAAAGTGTACTGATTATATTTCTTTTTTTTTTAATTACATGGGTGAATGCCAAGATTACTGCATTTGGCCTAAGCTGTAAACCAGTGTTTTTGTAAGCATGTAGACTTTAAAAATCAGACAAAATGATGAAAGCCATAAAATTGCTAAGCTTTGCTTGTTTGCCACTTACAAATGTTCAATGGAGTTGAGATGTCTGCAGCTGAGGGTAGTTGTGCATTCTTTTCTGAATGTAATTTACAAAGACTCATTAACTACATTTCAGTAGAGACAAGCTGTCTGCAGGTGCAAGCAGTTACTCTTGAGAATTTTGAGTATGTTTGTTGAAGAAAATGCAGAATTTAAAGATACAATGGCAAGCAGGTCAGTGAAAAAAATAGGTATGAATTTATGGGAAATGAATAAGAGATGTTAAGTTGTCAATCTCACCTTCATTCTTGCTGGATGGGTTTGGAGCCGATCCTCGGCTCTGACTCGGCCAATACTAAAGCTAGAGAGCTATTTCCACCGGCTCGAGGCTCCCCTATATCCCACAATGCTAGGCGGTAACTACTCAGATCTCGTTTGCCGCTTAGCTGCGAGGTGCTTTCTTCTACCGGCTCTGGCAGGTTAGTGAGATTTTCTAGTCAGAAAATTAAAATAACGACCCCTATCCTTTTTGTTTAGTCAGTTTTATAGTACTAGGGTATCCTTCTAGTTTAAATCGGGTCTTCCCTTGTTTTTATTCCCTTTTAAGTTCTAGGCCTTTGGCCCACTCCCCTCCTTTTTCCCTTTGTCATTCAGTGTGATTGGGTTTTCCTTTTTGGGTTTAAGGGTGTGTCTGTTTTTTGCGTCTGTGTCTTTTTTGTGTATACAGTCACTTTTCTGGGATGTCGAAAGACTCCAAGGTCTCAGGCTTCAAGAAGTGTGACTCGTGCTGTCAGAAAATGTCTCTGACAGACGGTCACACGTCTTGTGTATATTGCCTGGGACCTTTGCACCTGCAGGACTCCTGTGCTGTTTGCCATGCATTCAGCCCGAGAGTCCTGCAGGAACGCAAAAATAAACTTATTCTTCGAGGCTTATTAAAGCCTGAAGGCTCCTCAACCCAGTCTGCGTCGGGGAAGCCTTCAAAGACTTCCAGGCCGTCGGCTCCAGCTTCAGAGCCATCCGCTGGGAGCATCAAGACTACTTCAACATCGGCTCTGGCTGGAGTCAATGTTTCGAAGACTCAAACCATTACCTCGGCTCTGGCCGGAGCCGAGGGTGCTAAGACTCAGTCGGCTCCGATAGTTTTATCGGGGCCACCTTCTAAGAAGAGGTTGAGGTCCCCTTCCATCGGCTCCATCCACTCGGCCCCGGGATCCCCTCTTCTGTCGGAGCGGAGCCACAGGTCCCATTCCACTCGGTCCTCCAGGCTGTCTGACCATGACTTACAGAGGGTGGTGAGTAGACTTCTCAAGTCCGAGGCACTGGCCCAAATGCTGCATAGCCCTACTTAACAGTCAGCGGCTATTCCCATCCCTTCTTCTGTTCCTCCTCTGACTCTTTTCAGTTTGGAGCCGGGGCTCGTTGGAGCAGTGGCTGTCGGTGCGTCAGAGCCGATGCTCTCCCTTTTGGCTCCGTCGTCTGCTCCAATTTCCTCTTTGGAGGGATCTCGGTGCCGGGCTTCCCTCGTCGGCTCCGAGGGGGCGAGTGGCATCGGACCCTTGTCCGACCCCGTTCTCCCTCTTGGAGCATCGGCGCTTATGAGTTCGGCTCCGACATCGTCCTCGGTGCTTTCCCTGTCGGTGCCGGGGGGGTCCTTGTCTCCTCGGAGTGGGGACTTTCGGCCTTGGCTGATCGGGGCGCCTTCAAGGTCATGCGAGCGTGCTAGACCCCGTGTCTACCCCACGGTCCTCTCCATCAGCTCCTCCCTTTTCAGTGCCTGCAGTGATTTCTACCCACCCCCTTGTACCAGACCGTAGAGAGCCAACCCCTCAGGTTTCCCCATTGGGAATATCCTCTTCTTCCGAGGCTTCTCCTGATCCGGCAGGGAAACCCCCTCGGAAGAGACAGTGCAAGAGGAAGCACATTGACTCCCCTGAGTCTATCACCTCGGACACCAACTTGGAGGAATCTGAGGGTTCCCCTCGGTCCCCCTCTGAGGATGTCTCTTTTGCTGACATCGTTGAAATCCTTAAACAGTGGGGGAACTGGCCTGCCCTTAACCCTTCAGAGGATGAGTCGGTCTACCTTGAGGCGTTTGGCTCTCGCCCTTCCACCTCCTGGTTGTCTCCTCCCTTTGACCCCCTCATGGAAGTGGTGGCAAGGAAGGCTTGGACGGCCCCTGATTCAGTGGAACCTACCCCAAGGAGGCTGTCTAAATTTATTACAGCCCCGAAAGAGAAACAGTTCTTATCCAAAGGTGTCTCTGTTGATGCCATGGTGGTGGCCGCAGCCACTAAGAAGGAATTAGCCGATCCTTTGGTACCTGTCCATCCTCCTAATAAGGAGTCTAGGACCATGGACAGGTATGGTAAGCAGATGTTTTCCTCAGCGACCTTTGCCATGCGGTCGCTGAACTACTTGTGTCACTTCACCTGTCTCTAGAGGGATTTACTCAAAGATATGGGTGATGCTATGCAGGATCCAACAGCTGAGGGGTTCCAAGACAAAATGAACTCCCAGTTGGCAACCCTGAATTCGATTGTCAACTCCTCTATGCGGCTTATCTCATATGCGGCCGATGGGGCTAGTAGGGCCACAGGCACAGGTGTAGCTTTACGACGCCATGCCTGGATGCGGCTTTGCAATTTTGCGGACCCTTTCAAGGCGTCCTTCACCAATTCCCCCTTTGATGGCTCAATGTTGTTTGGACCTCAGGTGAAGGATACATTGACTAGGTGCGAGCAGAAAGGTAAGACTCTCTGCCGTGGGAGTCCATTTTTCTACCCCTTCCAGACCTTATCCCAAAGGTCAGAGGGGGGGGAATGTGGTTCTGCAAACCACAAGGAGTCTCATCTGACGCACAAAGTCGATTCCCCTCTAGAGGCAGAGGGGGGAACAATAATAGACGCCACCCTAGGGGCAGAGGTGGTCCGCAAAACCAGGGTAGCAGAGAGACTCTCTCTGATAAACCTTTTCAGCATCCCTGAGGAGCTGCCCGGCTGTCCACCTTCAGAGGCAGTTGGGGGAAGATTATCACTGTACCCAGAAGCCTGGCTTTCCCTCACTCAAGACAAATGGGTACAGTCGATTATATCCGAGGGTTACAAAATCCCCTTTATTCACATCCCATCCCAACCCAAATGATCCCTTCCAGACGTTCCACCCAGTCTAAGGGAACAAGCAGCGTTAGAAATATCAAAGCTGCTGTCAAAAAGAGCTATCCAGCCAGTCCCAGCAGACCAGCAAGGATCCGGAATCTACTCCAAATTCTTTTTGGTACCAAAAAAGACAGGGGACTGGAGACCAATACTGGATCTCAGCATGTTAAACAAGTATGTGAAGAAAACAAAATTCCGGATGGTCACGCTACAGTCCATTCTACCCTTCTTGGGTCAGGACAATTGGATGTGCTCAATAGACCTTCAGGATGCGTACTACCATATCAAAATGCACAGACGCTCCAGGAGGTTTCTCCGCTTCAGGCTGGGAGCCAGTCACTACCAGTTCAGAGCCCTGCCCTTTGGTCTCACTACAGCCCCCAGAGTGTTCACCAAATGTATTGCAGTGGTCACGGCTCACCTGAGACGTCAAGGATTCCAGGTGTTTCCATATTTAGATGACTGGCTCCTTACCGCCACCACCAGGCTTCAACTTCTTCTATCCAGAGACTTCACCATTCAAACTTGCCAAGCTCTAGGCATTTCAGTAAATTTTGAAAAATCTGCCTTGTCGCCTTGTCAGTCTATTACCTTTATAGGCGCCACCTTAGACACAGTTCATCTTTCTGCCAGACTGACAGAGCAAAGAGTATCAGATATCCGCAAACACGTTTACCTTCTGCTTCAATGCAACAAGATCAAAGCCAGGGTAGTCTTGAAGGTATTAGGACTCATGGCGGCTACCATTACACTTCTTCCCCTAGCTTGTTTTCATATGCGGATCCTCCAGTGGATGCTGTTTTCTCAATGGTCCTAACAACAGCTCCCAATGTCTCACATCATTCTGCTAACCCAATCATGCAAGAATCACCTGTCTTGGTGGATGACATCACCTCAAGTTCTTCAGGGCAGATCCTTCATCCCTCCCCCCCAATCGCCACGGTGACAATGGACACCTCCCTGATTGGGTGGGGGGGGCATTATCAGGGCAGGACAGTCCAGGGCACGTGGCAATCTTTCGAGTGCCACTTGCACATAAATGTCTTAGAGATGAGAGCAGTGCTTTTAGCGTTGCAAGCCCTTCAGGACTCTCTTCCCACAGGGACTATTGCAATTCAGACGGACAACATGTCCGTAGTGTGGTACATCAACAAACAGGGTGGAACCAAGTCCTATCCCTTATGTCGAGAGGCACTCAGACTTTGGCAGTGGGCGATCTCTTCTCAGCGGTTTCTGATAGCAACGCACATTTCCGGGAAGTCCAACGTGATTGCGGACAAGTTGAGCAGGGCTATTCTCATGCCTCACAAGTGGTCTCTAAAAAAATCAGTGCTGGAAGAAATCTTTCAAAGATGGGGCGGCCTTGCTGCGTTCTTTTTGCTACTCCCCAAAACAGCAAGTGTCACGATTTCTTCACCCTCTTCCCTCTACTAGGCCAACCCACCAGAGATGCTCTAGTCCACGATTGGCCCTGGGGACTTCTGTATGCTTTCCCCCCTTTTCCACTGATCTCTCAATTAATTCAGAAAGCTATCGCCTTGAGAGTCACTATGATCCTCATTGCCCCTTACTGGCCTCGACAGATATGGTTTCTGTTCCTGCATCATTCCCTCTTGGAGCAGCCTTGGCATCTGGACCCAGTGCCAGATCTTTTGACCCACCAGTTGGGCCAGCTGCACCACTCCCTCCAATCTCTCAACCTCACTGCGTGGTTTCTCCGATTCCTACCCTAGCCAGGCTTCCTTTGATTTCTCATTCGGTCCGTAACATCCTGATAGCCTCTCATAAGTCTTCTACCAGAAGGATTTACAATAGTAAGTGGAAACGTTTTTCCTTCTGGGCAGCATCTAAAAACATAGACCCCTTCACTGCACCTATCCAGTCTATCCTAGACTTCCTGGCAGAGCTCTTTCATTTAGGCTCTTCCTCATCTACCATTAGAGTACAACTAGCTGCTATATCTAATTTTCATGTAGGTGTCTCAGACTCCAGTATCATGTCCCATAAACTTTGCAAAGCCTTTCTAAGAGGTATCTTTTTGCTCAAGCCCCCAATCAAAGATCCCCCACCTCAGCGGGACTTGAATTTGGTCCTAGCGTCCTTGATTCTTCCCCCCTTCGAACCTGCGGCTTCACGCCCTCTCAAGTTGCTCTCATGGAAAACCCTTTTTCTAGTAGCCATAACATCAGCTAGAAGGGTATCTGAACTTCATGCTCTTTGCAGTCGTCCTCCGTACTTAGTTTTCCATAAAGACAGGGTGTCCCTCCGGACTAATCCGTCCTTCTTGCCTAAAGTTTCCTCTGAGGCAAATCTAAACCAGACTATCGATCTCCCTGTCTTCTTCCCTGATTATTCCAACAGGTCAGAACAAAAGTTACATTTCCTAGATGTTCATCGCCAACTTCGATATTATTTAGACAGGACTAAACAGTTCAGGAAATCTGACCAGCTCTTCCTGTCTTATGCAGAAGGGAAACTGGGCCTTCCAGTTTCTAAAGTGTCCCTTTCGAGATGGCTTACCTCTATAATTACCTTCATCTATGAAATCAGACATCAAAAGCTGCCTTCAAGACCTAGAGCTCATTCAACCAGGGCATTAACTACATCTGTAGCTTTTCAGGACAGGCTACCAATAGATTCCATCTGTGCAGCAGCCACATGGGCTTCACCTCATACCTTTATCTCGCATTACAAATTGGATATGGCCTTCAGAAACCATGCCAACTTTGGTTCCACTGTTCTCAAGAGTCTGTTCCGATAAGCCACCCGGGGTAAAGTGCTAGGGATGCGGTCCCATCCAGCAAGAATGAAGGCGAGATTGACAACTTAACATTAAGAAGTTATGTACCTACCATAACGTTCCATGTTAGTTGTCTTCTTCTCGCCTTCTTTCTTGTGTCCCACCCTCCTTCCCCCCAGCCTGGACAGACCGATAGGATTTTTTGGGATCTTCCATTGGGGCTTCCTTCCCACATGTTCTACCACCTCTATTCTCCCTTTCTGTTTGTGGTAACTTACATACAGGTTTATATAGAGGTGGGTTTTTTTCTCTCTTCTCCATCCTATGGAGACTAGAACTGCTATGGTTTTAGCTATCAAATGACATCTGAGTAGTTACCGCCTAGCATTGTGGGATATAGGGGAGCCTCGAGCTGGTGGAAATAGCTCTCGAGCTTTAGTATTGGCCGTGTTGGAGCCGAGGATCGGCTCCGCACCCATTCAGCAAGAAAGAAGGCAAGAAGAAGACAACTAACATGGAACGTTATGGTAGGTACATAACTTCTCATTAACAACCACCCTAGCAGCCTTAATACTTTAATGTAGTTAACAAAACAGTGTACAATTTAGCTTTATTTAAAGATAGCCAGTACATTTTTTCTTAGAACTAAAAGTTATATCATATCTGGGAGGGGAAGAAATAAAAAAAAGAATAGACAGCAATCAGTGTAAGTGGGGGCACAGGTTGTAGCATATAGTTTAGCATGAATAACCTTAATTTTAGGTAAGATAATGCCTGTAGGTGCCGCCATCAATTTGGGACAGTTGTTCCCTTCTGGAGGGCTAAACTTTATATTTTGAGGATGTAAATAATTTTGTGTGTTTGTTCCAATTTAACAGGGCGTTTTGCATTTAGTTTTGTCTGAGGCATTTCATTAAAACAAAGAATCTTGAAAAATATGACCTAGATTCAAATGGAGATAAGAAGAAACAACTGTGCAAAAGATCAGCCTGTGAAACATTAGTATATGCATGTAACATAAAAGCTGAAAACACATTCAAAAAACTGTTATGTACAAAACATGAGAACAATAGCTTTTATATGATGACTATACTGTCAATATTATCCTGGAACATGAATGACTTTAAAGTTATAGATTAAAAGGAAAGAGTATTGAATTATGTTAAGAAATGCAGATTGCAAATAGCAATGCTACAGGAGGCACATTTGACAAAGAGAAGATTACAGAATGGATATTCAGCAGAATATCAGGGAGAGTGGAAAAGGGTGTAATTATACTTATTGCTAGAGGAGCTCCAATAGCGATTCATGACGAAAAATGACAAAAAATTGTATATTTGGGGTAGTAAGGAGTTATTGGCAAGGGAGGAGGATTACAATGGCATGTATTTATATTCTACCAAAACTGCTATTATGGAGCTTAAAAAAATTTGGAAGAAATAATCGTTTTTCAGTGGGGAGTATTATTTATAGGTGGGACTGGAATTTGATGTGCAATAGTGAAGATGCATCAGGGGGACCTAGAATGGATAATGCAGCAAAAGAGGGTAGATTTCTGAAGAAAATATGAAAATGTTTGGTGTGGAAGATGTAAATTCGGTAGTAGGAGCTCTGACAGAATTTACATATTGTTCCCCAATACACAATAACTGGGCTAGTCAAGATAGAAATTATATTTCACAGGAACATGTGCATTTAATTGAAACCATCAACACACATCCAATAACTATTTCTGATCATGCACCCATACAAACTAAGATACAAATACAGGGTAGTGAAGTAAACATAAGACATAGGTGATTTCCCATCTATCTAGACAGAAATTTAAAGAATGGGTAGTGGAAATTATTTGAGAGTTCTTAAGGAAGGTAGAAATGTCTTCAGAAGTTATAGCTAGTGACTAGGATAAAAAGAAACTGAAGTTTAAAAATAGGGTTGAAATAAAAGAAAAAGATGTATGTTTAAGAAGGAATAGAAATTAATTAGAGGGGCTAATAAAGGTTAAAGTATTGCAGAATAAGGGAAATCTCACAGAACTAGAGGATGATCATATGCAGAGTGCTAAAGAAAAAATAAGGGAGCATTTGGATGATATGCATGAGTTTAGAAAGATTGCAGTTAAGCAACTATTTTTGATAACTCCAGAGCAGAAAAACGTTTAGCACAATGACTCATGGAACTGAATGTTGAAAGGGTCATCACCAAACTTAGCGAACCTATAATAAGAAAAATAAACAGAGAGTGTGTAAAGGTTTTAGAGGTATTCCAGAAATTTTATAAAAAATATGTATAAAGGTAAGAAATGTGGAAATCAAGAAAGAGTATAAATGAAAATATTTATGGAAGATTTAATTATGCCAAGGTTAGAGGTAGACAATGCTCAGCAATTAACAGTTAAGATGGGAGGTGATGAGATAAAAACAATGATATATAATCAATCTTCAGAAAAGTTTTTATGAACAGATGGTATTCCTGTGGAAGTCTGGAAATTAGGATGGAAGAAAGTAATAAAGATCTGGAAGATTTTCTTTAACAGTATTTTAAAAGAAGGTGAATGACAAACATCTTGAAAGAAAGCCATGGCGGCTCTGTTACCTAAAGATAGCAAAGAACCTTCATGTAGAATCATTTCAGTTTTAAGCATTGATTATAAAATGCGTATGTATACACTTCCTAAAAGAATAACAAATGTGTTGCCAGAATTGATAGATATGGATCAGTCTGGTTTTGTGGAGGGGAGGCAAATATTTGACAATATTAACAGAACAATAATAATTTAGAGAGAAGCAGAATATAACACAATACCTCTGTTGTTGGTGGGTCTTAATGCAGAGAAAGCATTTGACAGAGTAAGCTGGAATTTTATAAGTAGGGCATTGGAAGCATTTGCATTCCTTGATAGAATAATAAGATTAATTAAAAGGATATATGAAGGACCGGAGGCAAGAATTAAAGTGGGTGGTTTCCTCTCAGATAAACTGTGTTTGAACAGAGGAACCAGACAGGGGTGTCCTCTTTCCCCTTTGTTATTTGTTTTATATTTAGAGCCATTGGCAAAGAAACTAAGGGACTAGAAATACAAAGACATAATTAGAATGGTTATCAAGAAAAGTTGGCTTTATCTGCAGATGATATTATTTTGTACCTTATAAATCCAGAAAAGGACATCTCAGTGTTGTGGAATATTTTGAGACAGTTTCAAGTCTTTCCAAAATATAAAATTAATAAGGTAAAACAAGGACTATAGCTGTAAATTATGTACCCACACATGACTTTTTTCAGCAATACCCATATTTATGGGGATATGATAAGAAGAAGTATTTAGGAGTATGGATTAAAAAAGCTTCCATTATGGCAGCTAAGAATATATGGGAAGACATTATACAAAAAATCATGCAAAAATTGAGAAACTGGAAACTCTTATTCATAAATATGGATAGTAAGATGGAAGCAGTGAAAATGTTTTCAGTCCCTTTAGTCTTGTATACGGGGTCAGGCATACTTTTATCAACCCAAGGAGATGTTGTGGGGAATAAGTAATAAAGAACTGAAGGAATTTATGTCGGCGGGAAAGAGGACAAGAGTTAAGTGGGATAAGTTGATCCTTCCAATAGAACAAGGTGATTTACGTTTTTCTAATTTGAAGATGTTAAGTTGTCTATCTCGCCTTCATTCTTGCTGGATGGGATGGGTTCGGAGCCGACCTCGGCTCCGACTCGGCCACTCTAAAAGCTCGAGAGTTGGTTCCACCGGCTCGAGGCTCCCCTATATCCCACAATGCTAGGCGGTATTACCTCAGATCTCGTTTGCCGCTACAGCGATCGAGGTGTGTTGTTTCTACCGGCTTCAGGTCAGTTCATATAGATTAGTCTATAGTTAATTTAAGCCCCTTTAATTTAGTTTTTTATCGTTATTTCCCTTAATTGAGTGGATTTTGACCCTTTCCTACCTGTTTATCCACCCTTTTTTCCTCAAGAACTTATTAGTTCTTCCCTCAGGCCTTCGGGCCCTTCCATCCCCTTATTAGTGGAGTGTATGTGTTTGTAGGGATTTAAAAACTAACTAATTTTAGTAGTTTAATTTTAGTTAACCTTAGTGGATAGTGTTTGTGTTGTGTGGTGGTTACACTTTTTTCCTTAAAAATGTCTAAGGATTCAAAGGTCTCAGGCTTCAAGAAGTGTGACTCGTGCTGTCAGAAAATGTCTCTGACAGACGGTCACACTTCTTGTGTGTACTGCCTGGGACCTTTACACCTGCAGGACTCTTGTGCTGTATGCCATGGCTTCAGCCCTAGAGTCCTGCAGGAAAGAAAGAACAAGCTCATCTTAAGGGGCTTGCTTAAGCCTGAGGGTCCCCCTACTGCTACTTCGGGTAAACCCTCTAAGGCTCCTAGGTCCTCGACTCCAGCTACTGAGTCGACGCCTAAGGCTTCGAAGCCTACTACTACATCGGCTCCGGCTGGAGCCGATGAGACTCGAACTGCTACTTCTGTGGTTCCCTCGGCTCCGGCTGGAGCTGAGGCATTGGAAATTTCTGAGTCGGCTCCGATCAGACCATCGGAACCGACATCTAGGAAGAGGTCCAGGTCACCGTCCCTTGGCTCCGTTCATTCGGCTCCAGCATCTCCCTTGCTGTCTGAATGGAGCCATAGATCTCACTCCTCTAGATCATCGAGGCTTTCGGATCATGACCTTCAGAGGGTAGTGAGTCGACTTCTTAAGTCCGAGGCACTGGCCCAAATGCTTCAGAGCCCGACTCATCAGTCGATGCTTAACCCTATCCCTCAAAATGTTCCTCCTCCAACTCCTTTGAGCTCGGAGCCGGGGCGTTTCGGAACTGAGACTGTGGTAGCGTCGGAACCGATACAATTGTCTTCGGTTCCGTCGGCTCCGATTTCTTCCTTGGAAGAATCTCGGCGCCGGACTTCCCTCGTCGGATCCGAGGGGGTGAGTGGCATCGGACCCTTGTCCGACCCCGCTCTCCCTCTCGGCGCTTCGGCGCTGGTGAGTTCGGCTCCGACATCAGCCTCGGAGCCATCGCTGTCGGTGCCAAGGGAGGTTTTCAGCTTTTCGGAGCGGGGACCTTTGGCTCTGCCTGACAGGGGTGCCTTCGAGGTCATGCGGAGTGTGTTGGAACCCGGTTCAACTCCACAGTCGGCTCCATCCGTCCCTCCCTCTTCGGTGCCTCAGGTTATGTCTGCTCACTCCCTCATCCCAGACCGCAGAGAGCCAGCTCCTCAAGAATCCCCTGTGGGGATATCATCCTCTTCCGAGGCCTTTCCTGAGTTGGCAGGGGAGCCTCCTAGGAAGTGAAAGTGCAAGAGGAAGCACATAGACTCACCTGAGTCTGTCACCTCTGACACGGATTTAGAGGATTCTGAGGGTTCCCCTGTTCCCCTTCTGAAGATGTCTCCTTTGCAGACATTCTAGAGATCCTGAAACAGAGGGGAAATTGGCCAGCCCTTAACCCTTCAGAGGATGAATCTGTGTATCTTGAGGCGTTTGGCTCTCGCCCTTCCACCTCCTGGGTGTCCCCCCCCCCTTGACCCCCTCATGCAGGTGGTAGCTAAAAAGGCTTGGACGGCTCCTGACTCTGTGGACCCCACCCCCAGGAGACCTTCAAAGTTTATCACAGCACCAGCAGATAAGCAATTTCTGACTAAGGGAGTTTCTGTGGATGCTATGGTGGTAGCTGCCGCCACTAAGAAGGAGCTAGCTGATCCTTCGGTGCCTGTCCATCCCCCTAACAAGGAATCTAGGTCTATGGACAGGTACGGAAAGTGGATGTTTTCATCAGCGACCTTTGCTATGCGTTCACTGAACTACCTCTGTCATTTCACTCATCTTCAAAGAGACTTGATCAAGGAAGCGAGTGAGATGTTAAAGGATCCTACAGCTGCGGGTTTTCAGGATAAGATGAATGCTCAGCTGGCTACCCTGAATTCTATAGCTAACTCCTCCATGCGCCTCCTCTCATATGCGGCTGATGGAGCGAGCAGAGCCGCAGGGACAGGTGTGGCCTTACGCCGGCATGCCTGGATGCAGCTATGCAATTTTGCGGACCCCTTTAAAACGTCTTTCACTAATTCCCCGTTTGATGGATCATCCCTCTTTGGTCCTCAAGTGAAAGAAACCTTGACGAGGTGCGAGACGGATGGCAAAACTCTTTCTGCCGGAGTCCGTTTTCTACTCCTTCTAGGCCTTACCCCAAAGGCCAGAAAAGTGGGAAAATGTGGTTCCGCAAACAATCTCAAGGGACTTTGCCTGACGCACAGAGTCGGTTCCCCTCCAGAGGCAGAGGAGGGAACAACAATGGTAGACGTCGCCCTAGGGGCAGGGGGGGTCCACAGAACCAGGGCAATCGAGAAACCTTTTCCGATAAGCCCTTCCAGCTTCCCTGAGGTGTTGCCCGACTGTCCACCTTCGGAGGCAGTCGGGGGAAGATTGTCACTGTACCCAGAAGCCTGGCGATCCCTAACTCAAGACAAGTGGGTACAGTCCATCATTTCCGAAGGCTATTCCATTCCGTTCTTTCGTATTCCAAATCAATCAAAAAAATCCCTTCCAGATGTTCCACCCACTCAAAGGGATCAAGCAGCGTTGGAAATTTCAAAGTTGCTTGCAAAAAGAGCCATTCAGCCAGTGCCAGCAGACCAGCAAGGATCCGGAATCTACTCCAAGTTCTTTTTGGTTCCAAAGAAAACGGGACTGGAGACCCATTTTGGATCTCAGTATCTTGAACAAGTCGGTCAAGAAAACAAGATTTCGGATGGTCACGCTACAATCCATCCTACCCCTATTGGGAAAGGAAAACTGGATGGGCTCTATAGACCTCCAGGATGCGTACTATCATATAAAAATGAACAGACGCTCCAGGAGATTCCTCCGCTTCAGGCTGGGAACCAGTCACTTTCAATTCAGAGCCCTGCCCTTTGGACTCACCACTGCCCCCCGGGTGTTTACCAAATGCATGGCAGTGGTAGCTTCTCACCTGAGACGTCAAGGATTCCAGGTGTTTCCATACTTAGACGACTGGCTCCTCACAGCTCCTACCAAGCATCTCCTTCTAATAGCCAGAGACTACACCTTTCGCATTTGTCAAAAGTTAGGTATCTCAATAAATTGCGAAAAGTCTGTTTTGTCGCCTTGTCGTGCTATTACCTTCATAGGCGCAAATCTAGACACAGTCAACATGTCTGCGAGGCTCACAGACCAAAGAATAGCAGGCATACGCAAACTGGTCTCCCTTCTCTTCCACAGCAACAGAGTCAAAGTCAGATTAGTTCTGAAAGTACTAGGGATTATGGTGGCTGCTATCCCTCTACTTCTATTAGCCAGATTTCACATGAGAATCCTTCAATGGATGCTCTTCACACAATGGTCGTACCAACAACTTCCGATGTCCCACACCATTATGATTACGCAAGCATGCAAGAATCATCTTCTTTGGTGGATTTCTTCCCCCCAGCTCTTCCTGGGAAGACCCTTTGTTCCTCCCCCTCCGGTTGCTACTCTGACAATGGACGCCTCCCTGATCGGGTGGGGGGGGCATTATCAGGGCAGAACAGTCCAGGGCATATGGCAACCAGACGAACGCCACTTGCATATAAATGTTCTAGAGATGAGAGCAGTGCTTTTAGCGTTGCAAGCCCTTCAAGACTCTCTTCCCTTGGGAACGATAGCAATCCAGACGGACAACATGTCTGTAGTGTGATATATCAACAAACAAGGCAGAACCAGGTCCTATCCCCTGTGTCGAGAAGCACTCAGACTGTGGCAATGGGCGATTTCTTCTCAGCGGTTTCTGATTGCAACGCACATCCCCGGGAAGTCCAATCTTATCGCAGACAAGTTGAGCAGAGCTATCCTCATGCCTCACGAGTGGTCTCTGAAAGATTCTATTTTGGAGAAAATTTTTCTCAAGTGGGGTCAGCCTTGCTGCGACCTTTTTGCTACTCCCCAAAACAGCAAGTGCAGAGATTATTTCACCCTATTCCCGTTACCAGGCCAGCCCAGCAGAGACGCTCTAGTCCAAGTTTGGCCCCGGGGACTTCTGTATGCATTTCCTCCCTTCCCACTTATCTCTCAAGTGATAAAGAAAGCTATCGCTCAGAAGGCCTCATTGATCCTCATTGCTCCTTACTGGCCTCGACAGGTTTGGTTCCCCTTTCTACATCAATTTCTGTTGGAGCAACCTTGGCATCTGGACCTAGTTCCAGATCTTTTGATCCATCAGTCGGGTCAGTTACATCGCTCCCTCCCCTCTCTGAACCTCACTGCTTGGTTCCTCCAGTTCCAACCTTAGCCAGGCTTCCTCAAATATCTCACTCTGTTTGAGATATTTTGATAGCTTCCCATAAATCTTCCACTTGGAAGATTTATCTGAGTAAATGGAAACGTTTCGCCTATTGGGCTCAAGGAAGGGACTTAGATCCTTTTACTGCTCCCATCCAAACAGTTCTGGATTTTCTAGCTGAACTTTTTCATGCAGGTTCATCTCCTTCTACTCTTAAAGTTCAATTGGCAGCTATATCTGACTTTCATGTGGGCATCTCAGATTCTGCCATCATGTCCCACAAGCTTTGCAAAGCGTTCTTGAAGGGAGTTTTTCTCCTTAAGCCTCCGATAAGAACTCCTCCTCCTTCTTGGGACCTTAATTTAGTTCTCACATCTTTGATTCTTCCCCCTTTTGAACCTGCAGCTTCCTGTTCAATGAAATTGCTATCCTGGAAGACTCTCTTTCTGGTAGCCATTACTTCAGCTAGAAGGGTCTCAGAACTTCATGCACTCAGCAGTCGACCACCCTATCTGTTGTTTCATAAGGATAGGGTATCCTTACGGACCAATCCATCCTTCTTACCTAAAGTAGCTTCTGTGGCAAATCTAAATCAAGACATAGACCTTCCTGTGTTTTTTCCTAACTTTTCTAACAGGTCTGAACAAAAATTGCATTGGCTAGATGTTCATCGTCAATTGAGATATTATTTGGACAGGACCAAACAGATCAGAAAAACTGACCAGTTGTTTGTTTCTTATGCAGAAGGTAGAGAGGGCCTTGCAGTTTCTAAGGTATCACTCTCCAGATGGCTAACATCCCTGATTTCCTTTGTGTATCAAATTAGACACCAAAAGTTGCCTAACAAACCTAAGGTTCATTCGACTAGGGCTTTGGCTACCTCTTTAGCTTTCCAAGACAGGCTGCCTATTGATACCATTTGTGCAGCAGCTACATGGGCTACTCCTCACACTTTCATTTCTCATTATAAGTTGGATCTAGCTTCTAGACATAGAGCTAATTTTGGTTCCACTGTTCTCAAGAGTCTGTTCCGATAGGCCACCCGAGACAAGGTGCTAGGGACGCGGTCCCATCCAGCAAGAATGAAGGCGAGATAGACAACTTAACATATAGAAGTTATGTTCTTACCATAACGTTCCATGTTAGTTGTCTTCTTCTCTCCTTCTTTCTTGCGTCCCACCCTCCTTCCCCCTAGCCTGGACAGACCTAGAGGAGTTTGATTGTGACCTCTCTTTCTTCCACCTCTATTGTATATATGTTTATGCTATACTTTGCATATATCCCTTCATCAGGTTTCAGGTCACCTTCTTCCTTTCCTTTTATAGAGGTGGTGTTTCCTTTTTCCAGTAGTTCTGGATTTATTATTGGCTGGGCCTAGCTTACAAACGAGATCTGAGGTAATACCGCCTAGCATTGTGGGATATAGGGGAGCCTCGAGCCGGTGGAACCAACCCTCGAGCTTTTAGAGTGGCCGAGTCGGAGCCGAGGTCGGCTCCGAACCCATCCCATCCAGCAAGAAAGAAGGCGAGAAGAAGACAACTAACATGGAACGTTATGGTAAGAACATAACTTCTATTTTTTGTTTATGTGTTTGTTTTTAGAACTACACAGTTAAGGCTCATATACATAACACAAGCAGAAAGTTAGAATTCAAAGTGAAAAGGAATGACGATGAAGCAAGGAGGAAGTTCGAGAAATAGAGAGAGAGAGAGAGAGGAATTGTAGATGCATATCATTAAGAAGAATAACATCCATTCAGAATATTATATTCATAAGGTAGCAGAAATTATTCTCTGATTGAAGCTAATACGAGAATGGAGAAAGGAGAATTGCCAGTAGGGATGACTGCAAATAGGAGTACAGAAAATAGGCAAGAGAGGACTGGAATTTACTGGAGAAACCTCTCAAATGTGCCAAGATATTGGGAGCAAATAACTCAAGCAGGAAATGTAATAGAGTGGGGTGAGGCCAAGAAGACATTTGGACTGCAGGCTAGAGACTGCTGGGGTTCCTTCTAGGTTAGTAGTAGGCTAACTGCCCTTGTGAGCCATTTTAAGCCTAGCCAATTACCACATGTGAGAATCAAACCCCATACCTTGTGTTTATAAGGTGAACACCTTAACCATTATGCCCACCATGCCTTCCCTACCAGGACATGATCTCAGAGCACAGGCAAAGAGAAAGGGATAGGGGAATTTTAAGTGAAAGACCTGCTCTGGTAAAGTTTTTATTTAAATCTAGAACAGATGCAACTGTTAAAAAGGGATAATTAGTAGGGCATATAAAATATTGCATGCTAACTAAAGAATTAATCAGAGAAGGTTAGAAAAGATTGTGAAGAGAGACTGAAAAAGCAATTTACAAGAAAACAATGGGAAGACATGTGTATGGCTCCCAAGTATGAAACCAAATCCAGAATGCTTAGGATCTTTGCTTGGAAGTGTTTGCATAGGTATTTTTATACCCCCAAACAGACTTCAAAGAATTTTTCTTCAGGTAGATAGCAAATGTTGGACATGTGATGGAGAAGATAGAGGTAGTGGGAAACATTATGTTTTGGGAGTATAATGAGTTGGCAGATTTTAAAAATTTCCTGCAGAGTACTCTATAAGAAATATTGGGTGAGCAAATGATTGTAAGTAAGGAAATGATTCTTCTGAGCTGTTATATAGGATCTGAATTGTCCAGACATAGTAAGGCCTTATTAAGTTTAATTGTTGCCTGCCAAAAAAAGCAATTACTAGAAAATGGAAATCAACATCTACACCAACTGTATTTGAGGTATTGGATGTTACAAAAGAGATAACTGGAAGAAAACGAGAAGAGGGATCTTTAGAAAAACGGAGCAAATTGCAAAGAAGTAAAGGGAAACTGTGGGAACAATACATGCATAATAATGTTCAGGAGGAGGAGAAGTGAGGTTTAAGGAAAGGCAGGAATTCGGCAGTTTTTATAATGTTGAATTGATGATGGTAGCAAAGAAGATGCACGTGGTACATATTGTATTTAAATTAAAAAATGTTAAAATGGTTTGTTTTCTTTTCTGTTAATGTATGTTTGCCTATGTCTTCAGTGATAGTTAAGCAAAGGTGTTTAAAAAGGTTGCAAGGCAGTCATGGAGGTTCCTTTACTTTTGATTGGGAGTCAGCCATTATCAATTTCAAGCATTGCTCTTTGGTCTTACAACAGTCCCCAGGGTGCTTATTAAGTGCATGACTGTTGCAGGGGCTCACCTACATCTCCAGGGATTCAGAGTTTTCCCATAACAAAACAGCTGGCTCCTAGCTGTTCTCATGATGGAATCCCCTATTCAACCCAAGGACTATTTGTTCAATCTGTGCCTGTCCTTGTGAGTTTCCATAAACTCTCAGAACTCAAGTTTCTAACCAACACATAGAGGATCTCCTTCACAGGTTGTAACTTAGACACTACAGAGTCCATAGTTTCCATCCTGCTAGATAGGATCCGGACTTTGAGACAAGCAGTGCTAACTCTTCTTCAGACTGCATCCACCACTGCATATCAGGTCCTCAGAATTTTATAGCTAATTGCATCTTCAATACTAATAGTTCAATTTGCACATTATCATATGAGAATATTAGGGTCTATATTAGAAGCACGAAAATGCTTTTAAGCGAATACAGAAACAGCGACACATATTCATCGAATCGCATTTAAGCAATTCGATGAATATGTCATAGGGCAAGGAGATGTTTGGCCAACTTCATGGAGTTGCCCTGTCCTTCCCTATAGTGCGATCTTGGAGTTAGTATATTTAGTTAGGGGTTTGTAGGGGTGTGGGGGGGAAGCCCCCCAGCTATTTATGATGTTGAATTATTTTTTTTAGTGAACGGCCGCGTAAGTTTTTCCCTAGGGAAAAATTCGCTTACGTGGCCTTTCGCTATTTTTCGTTTTTGTGCATTATGTGTCGACTTTTATGTAGTCACACATATGCACTTTCATTCTTATAATATAGACCCGAATATTACAATGGCTTCCACATACCAAGTGGTCTCAGCTCTTGCATCCTCTTTCCAAACCAGTCCTGATAGACAACTCAAGCAGAATCCACTATCCTTTCATTTCTTCTGGCAACACTTTTGTCCCCACCTCACCCAGCTGTAGTCTGGACCACAGATGTATTCTCCCTAGGGTGGGGCGGCATGCTAGTGAGAGGCTGGTCCAAGGTCTATGGACTGCCAAAGAGGCCAACACTCACAGTAATGTCCTAGACATGTGAGAAGTACTCTGTGTATTGCAAGAACTTCATAACTACCTTCATCTTAGAGTGGTTTTTATCCAAATGAACAATATGATGGTGGTTTTGTACATCAACAAACAATGAGGATCCAGATCCTACCCCTTATGTTGGGAAGCAATGAGGGTTTGGTAATTGACAATGGCCTCACACTGTTTTCTCTCAGCAACCCACATTCTGGGAGGTCTCATTTGCCATGTAGACTGGATCCAAAGATCTGTTATGATGCTTAATGAGTTGCCCCTCAATCCAGCAAGAGCAAAGCAGATCTTCATTCATGGTGCTTTCCCTGCTGTGATCATTTTGCCTCCCCACTCAACACCAAATGCAGTAGCTACATTGCCATGATTCCTCCTCAGGGACAGTCACTGAGGCATTTTCTAACACAGCAATGACCTTCTGGTCTGCTTTACACCTTCCCACCTTTACCCTTGATTCCCAGAATCTTGCAAAAAGCATTCAGATGCAAGGTCTCTGTCATCCTCATAGCCTTCTTCTGGCCCAGACAGACTTGGTTCCCTCTTCTCAGGCCTCATCTCTGAGAACCTCCCTGGATATCAGATCTGGTACAGGATCTTCTTTGGCATCCCTCCTGGAAGCCTCACCTTGATCTCCACAACCTGAAGGTAACGTTTTAGTATCAGCAGTTCCAGTTATGACCAATTATGAATCCCTGTCTTCTGAGGTGATGAGAGTCCTAAAAGACTCTCAGAAACAGTCTGTATGTAGACTTTACCAAGGGAAATGGAAACATTTTATCTTATGTGTCCCTTCTCAGAGTATCACTTCCTTTTTAGACCCTATCCTGGATGTCCTCAGACTTTTAGCCTCTAAATTTGATTTCCAGTTTTATTTTGTCTACAGCAAAATTGGCTCTCTAATGTTCATAGAGGGTGCAATGAATGTTCCCTCACCTCACATATGCTTTGCAAAGCCTTTCTAAAAGGAACATTTTTACTTACGCTCCCTCTTTGCAGACTAGCCATGTTCACTTGGGGTATAGCTTGGGATATAGCTTCACAGCTCAGTGTCTTGGTATTTAAACTTTGTGTTAGAAGCTTTGAAAAAAAACACCATTCCAGCCATCTTCTTCAACCCCATTGAAGTTCCTGCCTTGGAAAACACTGTTTTGGCAGCCATCCCTTCCGATACAAGAGTTACTGAACTTCAGGCACTTTCTTCATTAACCCCTTATTTGTTTTGTTTTTTTTTTTTACAAAGACAGCACTCTTGTCCACAGTAATCCATTCTTTCTTCTTAACATAGATTATAAAATGAATATGACATAGCCCCTTTACTTGTCAGTGTTTTTTTTCCTAATTATTCTAACAAAAAATTACATTCTCCACACACTGGATATGCATAGACAACTGTGTGTGTTCATATTGATTACTGCTGCAGTAGCCTTAGCTATATGCATTATATCTTGCCAGGAATTTAACAACCAGCCAGATTCAAAAGCTTCAGAGCACCTTCCTTGTGCCCAAACTGTTAAGTAGCTTGAGATGAGCTGACTAAGAGACAAGCCTGGGCATGAGGCTCTTCAGAGCTTTGAGGATCAATGGCTGGCTTGTGCTTTCCTTGGATGAACAGATAAGTTCCTTTTGGGGAAAACCTTCCATTTTCTTATTTTTTACTATGTTTTATTACTTTCCTCATCAAGAAAGTTATTTTAAAGCTAGGAGTGTTGTGTTTTAATAGATTGTCTCTTTGTATTTTAAATGGAGCACTCACTGTTTCTGTCAGCTTAAAAGTAGTGTCATTTTCTGTGGAGAAATTGTATTTATATAAGGATGTGGGGCTGCCATAGTGTTTGAAAGTCCTTTTTACTTTGCTTTTTTCTGTCAAAAAATAGATTTTTGTGACTGGTAGTTTTACTAGCATTGTTGCTTGTTTTCTCCATGATAGATGCACCGTTTCTGGCTTGACTATGGAACAGACTGTTGCTCCCATGATCAAACCTTCCTCTAGCCACAAAAAAGAAAAGGTTAAGCAAATAGCCTTTGCCACCACAGCAGGCTTGCAATTTGCCTTAGCTGCAGATGGGTGACATTGCTGTTGCCATTTATTGTACCGCAGACCACTTATCTTTTAACCCAGATCCCTCTGGTGTAGCACCTACAACCACTATGGACGGGGGGGGGGGGGTCAGCCATGCCCTCTGTGGCTGTAGAAGTCCTCTCAGTGGGCAAAGTAGAATCACTCATGTCAGTCCTGGGAGAGGGAATAGGGCAGGTTGCCCTTTTGTGTCACAATGCTGTGCCCATCTCTGGGGAAGAAGCAGCTGCAATTAGTACCACAGCTGGCCCCATTTTTCCAGTTAAAAAGAAACAGAAACCCAAACATGTACCCACTCCTCCCCAAACTATGAGTTGTTACAGAAGGAGTTTCCAGAACCTACACCCATTCTTCCTGTCCTGTCTGCTTTAGATGATGTGTGTCTTACTGCCTGCAATTTTCCTGATAGTCAGCCAGCTGTCCCTAAAAAGGCAGATAGGATGTATAACGTTCCACAGTCTTTTAAATTTGTATATACTATTCCCAAATCTGACCAAATAGGTATAGCCTTAGTTGACTCATCTGCTGCTTTTCCAATCCTACTCTTTCTAACAAAGACTGGAAAGTTTATTGTTAGTCACAAAGCACAAACTGAAGCAGATAAACACAAAAGCCAAAAGAAGTAGCTGGATTGAACCCACTCAAAGTAATGCAGTCTGCAAATCAACACACAGTTGTAGAATGCAGAATCCACTTTATTAATCTCAGACCAAAAAAAAAATCCAAGGATGAGCGCTTTCGTCCAGAAAGATCTGGTGAAGTCTAGATCTTTCTGGACAAAAGCACTCATCCTTGGATTTTTTTGCAGCCTGCATTACTTTGAGTGGGTTCAATCCAGCTAAGTTTATTGATAGGTATGGGGAAGAAGTGTGTACTTCTACAACTTGAATTTCAGAATTTTAAATTGCCAGGCTCATATGTTAAAGTTTATTCTGACATATTGTGAAAGTATGATGAGTGTACAGTTAGTTTCTTCTTGTGAAGAAAAATCTGCTTTAAATAACTTAGTTTCTTCTGTTGCACAGGTCACTCGTTTGCAGTGTGTGTAGGACGATGATACTTCTTCCAGGGCTATGGCCACTGATACAGTTTTAAGGAGGTTTGCTTGGCTGCATTCACAGAACCTTCCAGATGATGTTAAACATTATATTTTAAATTTTCCCTTGGATAGAGATTTAGAGTTTGGCCCCTCTGCTTCAGAGATCAAAAATTGGATGAAAGAGGCAAGCTGATCCAGGGAATCTCTAAGATTTTTCAGCCCTCCTTTTCCAAATTGCTCAAGGGATTTTCTTTCTCCTCATCCAATTTAAGCAAAAACAGAATAAACAGTCTCAACAGAATTCAGGTAAACAGACATTTAAAAATAAGTGGCAAGTGGGGTTTCAAAAAGAAGTCTCAAACCTCCCAAAAGCAAGGGGACTCCAGCAAGTCTGAATGACTGTTCAAGAGACCTTGTGACCCCCTCCTGCCCTGGCCCTCTTTCTTTTCCAGAAAGTCTGACTATCCAGTTTTTCTCTTTGGCAACAGATTGTTTCAGACAAATGGGTTCCAAAATTCATTCATCAGGGTTACAGATGGCAGTGGAAGGAAATTCCCCCTATCCAGTGGGTCATTCCTCATCCAACAGATCAGACTGGCTTGTTTCCACCTGTTCTTATCTTTGCAGAGTCTTTTTCAAAATGTCACAAATCTCTCTGTTGGGTGAGAAACCTCTTTTATAAGCTGGGATTCCAAGGGAACATTCAAACATCTTTCTTGACTCCTTCACACATTCCTGGAATGTTAACTAGACATCTCATTTCAAACAGCTACTCTCCCACATCAAAAAATAGATATTTATTTAGATCTATTTCTAAGTTTTCCACTCAAACTTCAGTCACTGTGAGGGAATACCTCTGGAATTTGGGTTTCATGGCATTTATGATTCTCATGATACCCCTGGCAAGACTCCACATTAAAAAGATACATTGGTATCCAAAATCTCTTTGGTCCCAGTATCAACATCCTTTATATTTTCAGATACCAGTATTAGGGTGTGGAAGAATATAAATCACTTGATGGAGACAACAGATATCCTTAATTTAAGGCCTCCCCTTCTCCCTCCCTGCTCTAAAGCAGTCACCATAGATGCTTCAGACTTTGCTTGGGGAGCAGGCAGGGAAGGACAGATGAAAGTTTATGGTGTGTGGCACACTGAGGACAGATGCAAGCACATAAATATCCAGGAGATTCTGTCCCTGATCAAGGCACTCAATTCTCTGAACCACCTTTGGTTGCTGGGACCTCTTCAAGTGGTTACAGACAATGCCATAGTGATGTGGCACATCAACAAGCAAGGGAGAACCAGGTCATACGCTCTTTGCAGACTAGTCTTGTTAGCTTCAGATATAGCTTCACAGTGCAGTCTTACTCTACAGGCATTCCTAGATTGCATCAGGGCAAAACTGTGGGCAGACTAACTGGGCAGGACCAAGGCAGATCCTAACAAATGGAAGCTAGATCAAGGGGTCTTCCAAGATTTGGTCCATCTGAGGGGAGTTCCTCAAGTACACCTCTTTGCCTCCTCTCTGAAGAATCAACTGGAAAAACTCTGCTCCAGGACTCCATGCAAGAAGGCCTGGAAGACAGATTCCTTTTCTTTTCTTTGGACAGGAATGTTCCTATATGCTTTTCCACCCTTTCCACTAATATCCAGGGTACTTCTGAAGATTCAGAAGGAATCCCGCAGAGCATTGTGGTAATTCTCTATTGGCGCAGCCAACCATGGCTCTCCCTTCTTTTGGAAATGGCCAGGGGCAATTACCACAAGCTTCCTCACAGACTGGATCAACTCATACAAGAACAGGGTTGTTTGATACATCCCGACATCAATCATCTTCAATTACCAGCCTGGATGATAGGGTTCTAAGTCCTTTTAGGCATCTGTTTTCTGAGGATGTGCAGCAGGTTCTAATGGAGGCAAGAAAACCTGCTGCTAGAAATTCATGTATGAGGAAATGGAAAAGGTTTTCTAGTTGGTGCCAACACCATAACCAGCACCCATTCAAGGTTAATTGTTCTCTGGTTTTTAATATTTGTGTGAGTTACTAACCTATGGCCTTTCATATTCCTCTGTCAAAGTTTATTTATTGGCCATTTCAGCATGTCTGCCCATGGATCCTCATCTTTTAAGGCAGTCACATGTCAAAATGTTCTTGAAAGGGGTTTTGCATAGAGGCCTTCAAGTAAACTTGTGGCTCCTAATTGAGATCTTAATTTTGTTTTAGAGAAACTAACACTTATTTGAACTAGATAATCTGGCTGGCTTGAGGGTCTTAACATGGAAAACAGTTTAATTGATTGCTCTGACCTCTGCAAGAAGGGTTGCAAGCTCTTATGGTGAGTTAACCTTACCTCATTTTCCATAAGGAAAGGGTTTCTTTGAGAATTAATCCTTCTTTTATTTCTAAAGTGGTATCCAAGTTTACTTTAAATCAAACTATCCATCTCCCTGTTTTCTTTCCTGAACCTAAAAATGAGGGAGAATGGATAGTCCATACCTTGGATGTCCACAGACAACTCAGGTACTATCATGAAAGGACTATATCTTTCAGATCATCAGATCAATTGTTCGTTTCTTGTGAAGGTAAGAAGAAGGGACAACTGGTGTCAAAACAGACTATTTCTAAATGGTTGTCTATGGCTATTCCCTTTTGCTATACTCACCATGACAAATTTAGTCCAGGCAGAGTCAAGACCCACTCTACAAGGACCTTGGCTTCACCTATGGCTTTTTGGAAAGGGTTGGATTCTAAAAGAATTCTAGAAGCTGCTACTTGTTCCTCTGTATGTACTTTTTCAAAACACTAAAAGCTTGTTTCCTTCTCTAGGTCTGGATCATGCTTTGCAAGGACCATTATCCAGCACCTCCTGGACCCTTCTCCTTCCACCTCCCAAATATATTTAGCTATTTTAATCTACCCATATAGCTAAGGCTACTGCAGCAATGATCAATATGAAGAACATAATATAGTTGCATAAGATGAACTTACCACAACAGTAGATATTTGAATGATCTCTGCTGCAGTAGCCACTCCCTCCCTCCATCCTTCGTGTTTTTTTGTGTGTTTTTTATGTCAGGGTGCGGACATTTATTTTTTGTTATTCCTAGCCTAGACCTTTCAGGGATCAGCCTCCCTGCCTCTGCTAGCATAAAAGCTCTGAAGGGTTTCACATCCAAACTTGTATTTTAGTCAGCTCAGCTTGAGCTGCTTGACAGTGATGTGGAAGGTGCCCTGAAGCTTTGGAAGCTGGCTGGCTGTTATATCCTTGGCAGGGTATAACCCATATAACTAAGGCTATTGCAGCAGTGATCATTCGAACATCTACTGTTATGCTAAGTTCAACTTATACAACTGTACTTTTTATCTTCACAGAACCTCAGCTTTTCATAAGGATTCACAGCTTTTGGTCTCCTTTGCAGTTAACAATCTAGGTAGAAGAATTTCCATTTTCCAGATGGTGTTTTAATTACATTGCCTACATTTATGCTTCATGCAACTTTCCTCTGCTGGCTAAACCTAAGGCTAATTCCACTAGGGCAGTAGCAACTTCTACTGCTTTGCAGGTGATCCCCCTTGGATAAGATCAGCACAGCTGCCACTTGGCCCTCCATGCACATTTTTGTCAGGCATTACAAATGGGATTCCAGCTTTATTGGTCACTCAGTCCTTTGGTCACTCTGTCCTTAAGGATCTCCTGTCATGATGCCACCCTGGAGTTTAAGTAGCTTCAGATTATCATATAATCTATGATAGATCAGATTGGATGGAGTGAATAAATAAGATACAAAAGTTATGTATATGTACTTATCATAATGCTAGATCTTTTCATTCATGTCCGTTCAATATGACCACCCTCCCTCCATCCCCCTTCCTTTTTCTTGGTTGTTCTAAGACCTGAAGGAGGTTGCTCTTTTCATATGTGTACATTTACCTAAATATGCATATATATATATATATATATATATATATGTGTGTGTGTGTGTGTGTGTGTGTGTGTGCATGTATGTATATGGGTTCCCTTCAAAATTTTGAAATCCCAAAAACTCAAACCTCTAAATCTCGATGTTCAGAAGGTTGAAGTTTTGGAATCTCAAAATGTATCACTAGAGATCGACGTATAGTGCAGAATGGGAACTTTACCATTCTCTGCACTATAGTGTGATCTCGGAATCGGTATATTTAAGTTGTGGGGGCAAAGCCCCCAGCAAAAACACAATGCATGAGGTTTTCCTCTTTTTGGTGTTTTTATTTTTAATTTCAAAATTCTAAGATGTCGACCTTCTGAACGTTGGGATTTTAAGGTTCAAGGTTTCGGGATTTCAAAATTTACAAGTGAATCCATATATAAATAGATAGATAGATAGATAGATAGATAGATAGATAGATAGATAGATATAGATATAGATATATGGATCTTCTTTTAAATATTGAATGCTCATAATAACAAAGATGAAAATATCAAGACCATAACACCAAATATTCAAATGCCTGACACTTAATCAGACTCCCACAATATCGAAAAGCACAAAGCAAGAGCAATTAACAACTTTGAACAACGGATAAAAAAAATTCACGTAAGTTTAAAAGATCATGTTGCAGTACACTATAATGTAATACAAAATGTAAACGGCAAGTTATATAATGGTGCGGTTTCCCTTTAAAGGTTTTTAGTATGTACATATTATAATATGGCAGAGTTCACATACCATGCTTGTGTTGTCTGTTGAGAAGTTCATATAAGTTTAAACTGTAAAAAAGAAAAAGAAGTTATAATTGAGCTGTATGTGTTGCTGTAGAAAGTGGGTTAAAGGTTAAAGAATGCTGGTGTCTTGTTTAGCGATCGCTAGACTGTTCTCTTTTCCTCAACATAGTGCGATCTCGGAGTTGGTATATTTAATTTGCAGGGGGAAATGGGGGTGCTGGCCCCCCTGCAAAAGGGAATAAATAAAAACTTTGTAAGTTGCTGTTGCTTTGTGCTTTTCCACATTTTAGGAGTTGGTGTTATAAAGTTTCAGGCACTTGAATAGTAACCGTTATGGTGTCAATATTTTTGTCTTTGTTATTATGAGAATTCGATATTTAAAAGTAACTCTCTCTCTCTCTCTCTATATATATATATATATATATATATATATATATATATATATACATACACACATATACACACACACACGCACACACACACACACACACACACACACACACACACACACACACACACACACACACACACACACACACACACACACACACACACATCTTTGTGTGTGCAGGTATTGGCATACAGAGGTAACTATGACAACTAATGCATGATGTGAAGAAACTGGAGCACTAATGTTGCTGAGTTGAATCCAACAAGTTGCTTGAGGACCCACAGGTAGAATTGGACAGATGTGAATGAAAAGATCTAGCGTTATGGTAAGAATATAACTTTCTTGTATATAACAGGACCTCAGACTTCCCATATCAATCTCTAAGCTGGCTGGGAAACTAGCTTTGTTTCTTGTCAAAAAAAATGCTACTACATGAAATAAATTCTAACTAGGAAACAACACATATGAAGGTGGTTAAACTCAAGTGTTATGATTTACTGCATTACTAAACATACATTAATAAATATTCAACACATACAAAAAACAGCAGGTGGACCCTGAAACAACAGCAAGGCTTGTAGATGAACCCGTCTTTAAAATTAAAGATGGGTTCATCTACAAGCCTTGCTGTCGTTTCTGAGTCCACCTGCTGTTTTTTGTATGTGTTGAACATTTGTTTGGAAGGACCTTGGTGCTCACTGTGGTTGTTGGTCGTTTTTATTTGTTTGATACATTAATAAATAGTTTAAATGAGAGTGCTTGATAAAGACATTTTTTTTACTGTGGGCAGCTTTTCATAAAATTATTTCTTTACACAAAACTGCACCGTGTTTTGCAAGGTCTCCTTCTTTACCTGCACTGAAAATTTCCTTCTGCATCCAAGACACAGGTACACTGCTTCTGTTTGTTTGAAAACTCGATTATGCCTGCTCATGGGTAAACAATCACAAGTATTGAACTTCCCCTCTGAATATATGTTTTTCTTTCATTTGAGACAGACAGTAAATCCTCTCCAGTGAAACAGCAGAAGCTGGATATGCGAGAAGATCCTGACTGTGACTGGGAATTAACACCCAACATGCTGTGCATGGCAAATGATGATCCTGCACGTACTGGATGCAAGGTATGTATCTGAACAGCATCCTTTGTGTACCAAAACATATACATGTGATGAATAAAACTGTCTCTGATCTTGTCATAGTAATATATACTAGCTAAAGAAGCTCTTCTGAATTTGTACCCAGAGGTTTTTTGACTTTTTTTAAACAGTCATTGAATATGAATGTGAGAAAACACGGTCTATGTTGGAAACAAAGTACAGATGTGTATGTGTCCTTTTATTTTTAGGCTGATTGAGCAGTTGTATAAATGCATCTTAAGAACTGTGGTCATTATATCACCTGTGATTGCCATGATTCCCAGACAGGCATCATAGCAGTCCCTGGTGGCATGTTTCCATTCCTATTTTTATGAATGGTACATAGGATCACCTAGTACTTTAATGCATACTATGCACTCCTGTGCTTGAGACTGAAAGTAGCACTATATAGCATGAAAGCGATAAAAGGCAGCCTGTGATGGTGCTCTAGGCCTTAACATATAGCTACATGTAATTAGTTATACTGTACATTCAAATGCTGCCTTATAATGCTGCAATGTAGTCTGCCATCTTGCCTAAGATTCATAAAGCAATCACAGTTTTTACGCATGACAGCAGCCCAGGGTTCATTACCATATTATGGCAATTAGGGGCTCTGGTGCATTGGCAGGAGCTCGACAGCATCACAAAGTGGAGGTGGGACAAAGTAGTATGTACTGGCTGGTTTGCCCAGTCCACAGTGGATTCCATTGCTGGTAGGGATTTTCCTGCCATGCAGCAGAGGTCTGGGAGGTTTTAAGATTTGACAGCACTAGTATGTTACTCTGCACTGTCTGTTTAGCAAAACACTATGAGGAGAATGGGATTGTGAGCTCACAAATAGCACAACAGTCATTTGTATGCATTTGAACTCACCTAATTTACATTACCAGAACCAAGGTGTATGACAGTTTTATACAATTAGTGAGTTGGTGATGATGGTGGTGGTGGGGGAGGGTAATTTGTATAGGTGATTGTTTATCCTTGCTAGACCCTCGTATCCTAACAATTCACCCCTTCCACATTACCACCTCCTCCTTACCTCCATTTCTCTAAAAAGACTTTTTGAGCTTGTCTCTTCCGGTCTAGGAGTAACTCCTTACTTGAACATTATGTGAGTGCTATTATATCTCCCAATCTTCTCCATTCAGTGTCACATACACGTATAATTTCTTTCCAGTTCATGACATAGTCAATATCTAAAAATCTTTTTATGTTTGCTGCTAACACCACTTGTAAAGACTTTTTTTTTTTAATCAGACATCCCCAGGTCTCCCTTGTCTTTTGATGTTGTAATTTTTTTCCCATGCCACTTGAGACCACTCCCATCCACATCCCCATACATATTCTTTATACACTTATTTCACTTTTTTCAACAAAGCTGTAGCCTGATCTGCATAATTAAATTGGGTCCAAGATTTTTAACTTTCCATTTTTGGAACTGGTGATTTGCTTTATTATTGATCTTTTTAAATGTATTTATAACTATTACTTCTACTTGATTCCCTATCCATATCCCTAGATACCTCATCTGATCTAACCAAAAATCTTAATTTCCTTGATTCCTATCTCCTCCAATCCATTCACAAACACTGCCTTTGTTTTTGTTTTTTTATTTATCTTTTACCCTGACTCCACCTCAAACTTTCTTAATAGCACCCATAATTTCTTTTCATCTTCCTTGTAGTTCACCATTGTCAATAAAATATCACCTGCATAGACAGCAATCTTCTTCTACTATCACCCCACCTGTAACCTCTTATTACTGAATTCCTTACAGATTCTGTCATAGTTTATACATATAAGGCAAATAAAAGGAGAGAAATAGAGTACCGCTCCCCCAAACTATATCTTCTCAGACTGCTAGCCTCAGATTTGAGTCTTTGCTGCTGACCCTCTTTACATTTCTATCAACATACATATTCAGACTTCTGGAAAACCCCATCTTTCCATCACTTTCATATCAAATGCCTTTTTGGCATCTAATGAGATTAAAGCCAAATCCAAATCATTCTCTTGTGCATCCTGAAGTATCAGTAAAGTTTTAAGTGTACTGTCTGGTACCTTATGACCACCTACAAACCCTGGTGAATCATCATATACAATCCTCTTCACTATCTTTGCTAATCAATCTGCTGTTATCAGCATACATCATTTACAATCACGACTGATAATAGCCTATATGAAGACGGATATAATGGATCTTTTCCTTCTTTATGTATTACCATAATTATTCCTTCCTTCCACAACTCCAGAGGTATACCCCAGTATAATATCCTGTTAAAAAGTACTGACCCAAGATGTCCATCATATTGATCACTTTTACAGTACCCTTAGATATATGGGTTATAGCCTGCCAAGGATTTAATAGCCAGCCAACTTCCAAAGCTTCAGCACACCTTCCACATGGCCAAACTATCAGGCAGCTTGAGCTGTACTGACTACAATACAAGCTTGGATGCAAAACCATTGAGAGCTTTACTGCCACTGAAGAGTACGCTCCTGTTTGACTCCCTAGGATTGACAGTTGGCTTGTGCAATTCCCTCACTGGGCAGATAAGTTCCCTTTGGGGGGAAAACTTCCATTTGCTTCTTTGTGTTGTTTCTTTGTCACTTTCCTGTTCAAAAAAGTTTGTTTAAACATAAGAATGTTGTGATTTAATGGACTGTCATGAGTATAACATACTTTTAAACAAACCCCTCTTTTTTCTGTCAGTTTAAAAATGGCATAAAGTAACTGAAAACATTGTTTTCTGTGGAGAAATTGTATTATTTTACTTTTGTGGTGTTGGCGTAGTGTTTTAAAGTGCTTTTTGCTGCAATTTTCTGTCAAAAGGTAACTTTTGTAGACTGGTGTGCCGGTATTTGCTGCTTGTCTTCCCTGGATAAGAGGCACCATTTTTGGTGTGACCATTAAACAGACTATTGGTCCCAGAGTTGGTACTTCTTCCAGACACAAAAAGAAAAAAAATGAAGCAAACAACCTTTGCCACCACAGCAGGCTAGCAATTTGCTCATATGCAGGTGGGTAACTCTGCTGTAGCCATTTGTTGCACCTCAGACCATTCATCTTTTACCCCAGATCCCTCAGGTGTAGCACCCACATCCTGTATGGACCAAGGGTTAACAATGTCCTCTGGGGTTGTTGGGGTCCCCTTAGTGGGCAATGGAGAGCCACTCTTGTTGGTCATGGGAGGTAGCAGGTAAAGTTTCCCTGTTGTGTCAGAATGCTGTACCCACACCCTGGAGAAGCTGCTGTTGCCATTAATAACATGGTTGGCCCCATGTTTCCTGCAAAAAAAGAAACAAAAACATGCATGTATCTACTTCTCAAATTTCTTTAGTTAGGAGTAGTTTACTTGGTTTGATTTAGGGTTTAATTCAGGTTATTGGTCCTTCTTGTAAAGTAGTTTCTAGTAAAAGAAAGAGGGATACTTATTTTCCTGAAGATATTCAAGATTCTGAATCAGAATAGGAACTGCAGGGTTGGATGCAGTTTTTTCCTCAGATTTCCGATTAGGAATCAGAGGAGAGCTTAGTTTCTGATACTCCCTGTGAAAGATTTCTCTTTCTCTGAGACTATTGTTAGAATGTCCCAGTGTTTGCAGTGGAGAACATTGAGGTTTCTCAGTCCCTCAGAAAATACTAAGATTTGTTACAGAAGGATTTTCCAGATCCTACACCCATTCCTCCTATTCTGCTGCATTACTGCCTGCAATTTTCCTGATAGTCAGACAACTGTCCCTAAAAAGGAAGCTAGAATTTTTAAAGTTCCTCAGTCTTTTAAATTGCTATACACCATTACCAAATCTGACTCAACAGCTATAGCAATAGTTGATCCCACTACTGCTAAGCACCTAGTCAATTCCAATCCTATTCTTTCCAATAAAGATTGGAAAGTTATTGATATGTATAGTTAAAAATGTGTATTCTTCTGCAACTTTGAATTTCAGAATTTTGAACTGTCAAGCTCATATGTTAAGGTTTGTTCTGATTAACTGTATGAGGAATGTTTTATCTGCAGTTTCTTCTTGTGAGGAAAAATCTACTTTAAGTAACTTAAGATGTAATGGGATCCTATCTCGCCTACATTCATGACAGATGGGTTCGGTGCCGATCCATCGGCTCCGACTCGGCAACTAATACACTAGCACGAAGTCTCTCATTGGCTGGGCTACTCCCTATCCCAGGATGCACTACACCTGCTTCCCCAGATCTCGTTTGCCGCTTTACAAGCTAGACGTGGTCTCGACTTGGCTGGAGCTAAGTGGTTCTTTTTACCTTTATTGGTCTTAGACCTTGGGGTTTTTTGTCATATATTAACCAAACAGCTGTTTTAACAGCTATTCCTTGTTATTCCTTACTATTTGCTACTTTTGAGTGTTTGAGTGTCTTCTGGTACTTTATTTTTTTCAGTCGGGCAAGGCCCGTTTAAGTTAGAGGGCCTTTGCCCTACCTTGTGCTTTAACTTTATTACCTTTTGTGGTTAATTGTTTTCGGACCAAGCCCGTTTAAATTAGAGGGCTTTGGGCCGTTGGATTTGCTTTGTCTGTTTGTTTGTGAGGTAAAATCTTTTTCTTAAGTACTCGTGCCAGTGTGTCTCGCGCTTGTCAGTTGGCGCATTTTTTGTGATAGTGCTTACTAATTGTGGTAAAGTCTTACTTGTTTGGGGCCTGTACTATGTCCAAGGAACACAAGTCAGGTTTTAAAAAATGCACTCGGTGCAGTTATAAAATGTCCATCACAGACAGTCATTCAGTCTGCGTTTATTGTTTGGGGCCGAAACATCTACAAGAGACTTGTAGCGTATGTCATGCTTTCTCTGCTAGAGTTCTTCAAGAACGCAAGAACAAGTTGATTTTGAAAGGGCTTATAAAACCTTCATTTGAGGAAACCTTAAATCCTCCTGTTGCTTCCAAAAAGAAAAGATCGTCGGCACCGACAAGTCCGTCGGAGCCGACTTCTAAAAAGACTAAATTGACCTCTTCTTCCTCGGCTCCACTGACTTCAGGGCCGAGGGTCGAAGGGTCTGCCTCGATACCTCCTACTTCGGCTCCATTGCCTTCGGAGCCGCAAGTTGGAGTATCGAGAGGTGAATCACCTCCATCGGTTCCAATGGCTTCGGAGCCGGTGGAAGTGTGCAGCTCAGACTCTTCCCCCTCGGCTCCGAAGAAGGCTCCTTCGGTGCCGATGGTGGTCCATGCTGTGGTGGAGTCGGCACCGACAGTATTGGAGCCGTTTCGGAGCCGGTCCCCTTCTCTCTCGGAGCCGAGAGGAAAGTCTTCTCGAGTGTCTACCTCCTCTAAATCCTCGAGACTGTCAGATTCGGACCTGGATAGGGTTTTACAGAGGCTTTTCCAATCTCCAGTGTTTACTAAAATGGTCTCGGCTCCAGCACAGTTTGCTTCGGAGCTGATCCCCCCTCCAACACATTTGATTCCTCCTCCAACCTCTTCGGAGCCGTTGGAGCCGGTGGTGGTGGAGCAATGTGGAGCCATACGGTCGGAGCAGAGACCCCTTACAGGCCTTTCGGCTCCGACTATGCTTCCTACCCTGTCCTCCAGTTCAGGGTTTGGTACTGCGACCTCTTCAGCCGGGCCCGAGGGGAATACTTTGGGATTAGGTGCTTCGGTGCCTAGTCTTCCTCTCGGAGCATCGGCTGCTGGAATTCCCAGTGCCATCGTGGCCTCTAGACCAGTGACCTCCTTGGATTCTGGAGGTCCGGCCTTTGAGGCCATGAGGAGCGCGCTGGCCATGCCTTTGCCGGTTCAACTAGATTCTACCTCACCGTCCCTAGATTTGGAGACTGGTGCCTCTGTTGTGTTGCAGCCCCCCGGCAGCGGGGCCCCAGGGCCTGAGGATACCCCCATCGGGGGTTCCCTTCTTCCAGGTGGTCCGTCCGAAACTGCTTCGGACGAACCCCCACGGAAGAAATTGTGTAAGAGGAAGCACGTAGACTCCCAAGATGAGTCTATTACATCGGATACTGACCTAGATGATGCAGAAGGGTCCCCCAAATCATCTTCGGATGATATCTCCTTCTCAGATATCTTGGAGATTCTGAGACAGAGAGGTGACTGGCAAGCCAAAACCCCTTCAGCTGAGGAGTCAGTCTTCCTCAAGGCCTTTGGGGCCCATCCCTCCGCCTCCTGGGTGTCTCCACCCTTCGATGAACTCCTTGATTTGGTTTCTCGAAGGGTGTGGGAACACCCTGATTCTGTGGAACCGGTGCCTGCGAGGCCCAATAAATTTTTGTCAGCCCCCCCCAGAAAGAATTTCTCACAAAGGGTGTGCCTGTAGATGCTTTGGTGGTGGCTTCTGCCACACAGCAGGACGTGGCAGAGGCTTCGACGTCTATTCATCCTCCTAATAAGGATTCTAGGAGTATGGATAGGTACGGGAAGCGTACCCTGTCCTCAGCGGCCTTTACCTTACGGTCACTGAACTACTTATGTCATTTTACGAGGCTCCAAAGGGATCTTCTCAAAGAGCTAAATGACTCTCTTGTTGGTAATCTACCTGAGGCGCTGGCCCCGACTGTTGGCGCACAGATGACTACCCTCTTTTCTATTGTTAACTCGTCCATGAGGCTCATTTCGTATGCGGCCGAAGGGGCGAGTAGAGCAGCGGGAACAGGCGTTGCCCTCAGGAGGCAAGCCTGGTTACGCTTGTGTTCGTTCACGGAGGCCTTCAAGTCTTCCTTCACCGCCCCCTTTGATGGGTCATCTTTGTTTGGACCCAAGGTGAAGGACACGCTAACTCGGTGCGAGCAGGAGGGCAAGACTTTGACTGCCGTTGGGGCCCATTTTTCCGCTCCTTCCAGGCCTTATCCCAAGGCTGGGAGAGGAGGGAAAATGTGGTTTAAAAAATCCCAAAAGTCTTTCTCTACTCCACCCAGTGATTCCCCCTCCAAAGGCAGGGGGGGGGGGATTTTGGAAGACGCCGCCCCAGAGGTGGCAGAGGCCCCTGTAACTCTGGAGACTGCGATTCCTTTCATGGTTCTTCATACAACCAGCGTTCCTGAGTTGTTGCCCGACTGTGCAACTCCGGAGCCAGTCGGGGGTCGCTTTGCGGCGCACCCACAAGCTTGGGAATCCATAACAAGCGATCGGTGGGTGCTTCGCATTATTACCGGAGGATATATCATCCCCTTCAACAAACCCCCCCTTTCTTTAAGGGAAATCCCGGACGTACCACCCAGTCAGCGGGATCAGGCAGCGTTAGAGGTTTCAAAGCTGCTAGAAAAAAGAGCCATCCAGCCTGTCCCCATCGACCAGATCGGATCAGGAACTTACTCAAAATTATTTTTGGTACCAAAAAAGACAGGGGACTTCAGGCCCATTTTGGACCTCAGTTCATTGAATCGTTTCGTAAAGAAGTCCAAATTCCGAATGGTCACTCTTCAATCTATTCTTCCTTTGCTGGAAAAAGGTGCATGGATGGGCTCCATATATCTCCAGGACGCTTACTATCACATTCCCATAGCTCAAGAGTCCAGGAGACATTTACGCTTCCGCCTCGGAGCCAGTCATTTTCAATTCCGAGCACTGCCCTTTGGTCTCACCACAGCCCCCAGGGTGTTCACCAAATGTCTGGCAGTGGTAACTGCTCACCTGAGAAGTCTGGGATTCCAGGTGTTTCCTTATCTAGACGACTGGCTCCTTACTGCCACGTCCGAGCATCTACTACTCCAAGCGCTCAGAGCCACGTTCACCTTGGGCCGTTTCTTGGGGATCACGTTCAATTTGCAAAAATCTGTACTACAGCCATCTCAGCGTATTACTTTCATAGGCGCAGACTTAGACACAAAAAGAATGCGCGCCTATTTACCGGCAGCAAGAATTCAGGTCTTACAAGATCAGGTCAAATCCTGTCTTCCCCTACAAAGAGCCCCGGCCCATCGGATCCTACAACTGTTGGGCTCGATGGCGTCGACCATACTTTTAGTTCCCTTGGCCAGACTTCACATGCGAATTTTACAATGGCTACTGTCGGTTCAATGGTCCTATCAGGAACTTCCCTTGAACCACTTAATCATAATCACGGAAAGCTGCCGTCGAGATCTACAGTGGTGGCTTCTCCAATCAAATCTCGACCAGGGGCGACCCTTTATACCTCAACGTCCCATTGCCACTGTGACTACGGACGCCTCCCAGGTAGGGTGGGGGGGTCATTACCTGGACAGGTCGGTCCAAGGCACATGGCAGATCCAGGAAACGCATTTGCATATCAATGTCCTGGAGATGAGAGCGGTACTATTGGTACTCCAAGCTCTCCATCACGCTCTCCCACAGGGCCCGATTACTATCCTATCCAACAACATGTCGGTGGTGTGGTACATAAACAAGCAAGGTGGAACCAGGTCTTACCCACTATGCAGAGAAGCCATGAGACTTTGGCACTGGGCGGTAGCTACCAACCGCTTTCTAATGGCAACGCACATACCGGGGAAGTCCAATGTGATTGCGGACAGATTAAGCAGGACCATTCTTTTACCCCACGAATGGTCCCTCAAACAGAGTATAGCTGCGAAGATCTTCGACCAATGGGGTCTTCCTTGCTGCGACCTGTTTGCCAGCCCTCACAATACGAAATGCAGAGAGTTCTTCACACTGTTTCCTTCTCAGGGACAGATTCCCAGGGACGCTCTGACTCACATTTGGCTCCCCGGTCTTCTCTACGCCTTCCCTCCGTTCCCCCTCCTACCGAGGGTGATACAGAAGGCCATTTACTTGGAGAGCGAGATGATTTTGATTGCCCCGCACTGGCCTCGTCAAGTTTGGTTTCCCTTCCTACAGAGGCATGCGATAGAAGGTCCATGGTTTCTGGATCCGTGCCAGACCTGTTGACTCATCAGTCAGGACGGCGTTATCCGTCTCTCAGGTCCTTGAAGTTGGCAGCATGGTTACTCCACTTCCATCCTTAGTCCGAGACAATGCTCTTCGCCGGACGTGGTCCACATACTGTCTTCTTCTCATAAACCTTCCACCATCAAACTTTATTCCAGTAAATGGAAAAGGTTTGCCTTCTGGGCTCAAGAACGGGTATAGATCCTCTCACTGCACCAGTATCGGAGGTTCTGAATTTTCTGGCCTCCCTTTTTCAGTCGGGCTCTTCAGTTTCTACCATTAAGGTTCAGTTAGCAGCGATCTCTAATTTTCATGCTTCTTTTGAACCTTCATTGATGTCTCACAAACTTTGTAAGGCTTTCCTTAAAGGGGCTTGGCTCCTTAGGCCTCCTTTATCTCAGCCTGTCCCCTTTTGGGATTTGAATATGGTTCTTGCTGCCCTAACTGCCCGTCCTTTCGAACCAGCTGCTACTTGTGATTTAAAATTTCTGTCTTGGAAAACGGCCTTTTTAGTAGCCATAACATCTGCTAGGCGAGTTTCAGAACTTCAAGCTCTTTGTTCTGATCCTCCCTATTTGATTTTTCACAAGCATAGAGTTTCATTGAAATTAAACCCTGCATTTATACCAAAAGTGGCCTCCTCTTTCTGTATGCAACAAACTATAGAACTCCCTGTCTTTTTCCCAGAATTCTCCAATAACGCAGAATATACTTTGCATCAATTGGACGTACATAGACAACTACGTTTTTATTTGAATAGAACCGCTCAAATGCGGAAATCAAATCAATTGTTTGTTTCCTTTGCATTGAACAAATTGGGTCAACCAGTAACAAAAGCCTCCATATCTAAATGGATTAAAGATTGTATCATTTTTATTTATTCACAGGCTAATAAAGACCTTCCCTTTCCAGTCAAGGCTCATTCTACCAGGGCAATGGCTACTTCCGTAGCTTTTCACTCCAAGTTATCGATACTGGATATTTGTGCTGCGGCAACCTGGACTTCTCCGCACACTTTTATTTCTCATTACAAATTGGATGTGGTTTCTCGAGGCAGAGCTTCCTTTGGTTCCACAGTTCTCAGGAGCGTGTTCCAATGAGCCACCCGGGATGTAGGTGCTAGGGACGCTGTCCCATCTGTCATGAATGTAGGCGAGATAGGATCCCATTACATCTTTTAGTTATGTACTTACCATAACTTCGGATCTATGGGATCCATCTCACCTACATTCATAAGTACCCACCCTCCTTCCCCCTTCCATTTGGATTTAGAGGAGCTGTAGTCACTTTTTTCTTGGCGTTCTTTCTTGAAGAACTTTAGTTGGTTATAGTGACTACTAGTTTTTTCTGTGTTTGCATGGGTGTATGAAAGCGAACAAACAAGATCTGGGGAAGCAGGTGTAGTGCATCCTGGGATAGGGAGTAGCCCAGCCAATGAGAGACTTCGTGCTAGTGTATTAGTTGCCGAGTCGGAGCCGATGGATCAGCTCCGAACCCATCTGTCATGAATGTAGGCGAGATGGATCCCATACATCCGAAGTTATGGTAAGTACATAATTAAAAGTTTCTTCTATTGCATAGGTCACTACTCATTTTTACAGTGTGTGCATATGACTCTGTTGATAATTCTTCCAAGGCTATGGCTACTGGAAGTGTTTTGAGGAGCTTTGCATGGCTGCATTCTCAGAATCTCCCAGATGATGTTAAAATGAGATTTTAAATTCAGCCTTGGCTAGAGATTTGGTGTTTGGCCCCTCTGCTGCAGAGGGGATCAAAAAGTGTGATGAAAGGGGCAGACTGGTTCAGGAAATTTCTAAAATTTTCAGCCCTCTCTTTCCACTTTTTCTAAGGAATTTTCTATCTTCTCATCCAAATCTGGCACAAAGCAGAATAAACAGTACCTACAAAATCAAGGTAAACAGATGTCTGAGAAAAAGTGACAAGGGGGTTCCAAAAAGAATTCGCAAACATCCCACTACCATGGACAGTCAAACAAGTCTGAATGACTGTTCAAGAGACATTATGACCTCCTCACACCCCGGCCATTTTTTTCTTCCTGAAAGTCTAAATCTACATTTTCTCTTTGGCCAAAGATAGTTTCAGACAAATGGATTCTGAAAATCATTCATCAAGGTTACAGATGGCAATGGGAGAAAATTCCTTCTTTCTGGGGGGGGGGGTCATTCCCCATCTTCCAGATCAGATTCTTCTCTTCCCGCCAGTTCTTCATCACATGCTGCTCCAATGAGTGATAGAACTAGTTCCTCCATCCTAGGTGGCGAAGGGTTTTTATTCAAGGATGTTACTACTGCCAAAGAAAGAAAATGCTTGGAGACCAGTTCTGGATCTTTCTTTTCTAAACATGTTTGTGATAACACCCACATTCAAAATATCATTTCAGAACATGTTGCCTCTTCTTCCTCAATCAAATTTCCTTGTAACACTAGTCTAAAAAGATGCTTACCTTCACATCCCTGTTCAACCAGACTTCAGATGTTTCTTAAGGTTTTCTATGTCTAGATCACATTATCAGCTTTCTTCCTTAGCCTTCAGACTATCCACTGCATGAAGTGTGTTCACAAGGTGTCTTGCTCCAGTTATAAGAAAAAACAGCAAAGCACACTTCACAACGGAGAACCGTTTAATCGAAAAAAAGTAAAAAAAACAAAGCTTTCAGACATCAAGTCCTTCCTCAGTGCTCCAAACAGCTAAAAAGCAGTCATCTTTTTAAATGCTGAAAATAAAACAAATGACACAGCCTATACTATCACACAAAATCATCAATTAAAATAGAACATTCTCTATTAAAAATGTTCTCTGTTAAAAATATTCTCTGTTAAAAATATATTTATACACAGCAATGAGAATATAAAAAAATCTATAATAAGAAACATTGTGTCTAAATGCTATTTTTATGAAGATATTTATTAGCATGCATGTCCTTTTTATACATACAAGTAACTATACCATTTTTAGTTAGAAATATTCAAACATCTAAAAAATGTATCTCAGTTTCAGAGACATTAATTTCAAATCTTAAGAAGTCAGTAGTCTGGTTTAGATACACAAAAAAATCTTTGCAGAGCCATTTCAAAGTCTCAGGAATCTATTTCTCTTGGATGAGACATCTTTACACAAGCTGGAATTCCAAGAGAACATTCAAAAATGGATTGTGTTCATGTGGTGGCACCTAGACACCTCAGTTCAAACAGTTTTTGTTTTATTCTAGAGGAAAAACAGATCTATACCATCATTTTTCCATATTTAGACAACTTGCTTATCTTTGCACAGTCTTTTTCAAAATGTCAGGAATCTCTGTTGGGTGAGAAACCTCTTTTATAAGCTGGGATTCCAAGGGAACATTCAAATGTCTTTCTTGACTCCTTCACACATTTTTGGAATGTTAACTAGACATCGCATCTCAAACAGCTACTTTCCCACATCAAAAAATAGATATTTATTTACATCTACTTCTAAGTTTTTCCACTCAGACTAGTCACTGTGAGGGAATACCTCAGGATTTGGGGTCTTAAGGCATTTATGATTCTCATCATACCCCTGACAAGACTTCACATGAGAAAGATAGAGTGGTACCTGTCTCAGCACCAACACACTTTATCTTGTCAAATCCCTAATAAAGTTTGTCAGAAGACAAATCATTTGGTAGGCAAAACAGATGTCCTTAAATCCAGGTCTCCCTTTTTCCCTCCCTTCTCCAAAGCAGTCAGTCATCTCAGACACCTTGGATTTTGCTTGGGGTGCAGGTAGGGAGAGATAAAAGTGCACAGGATGTGGGACACCAAAGGCAAACACAAGCAGATAAATAACAAGGAGATGCTTACCCTGATCAAGGCACTCAACTCTCTGAATCATCTTTCGTCCCTGAGAAATCTTCAAGTGGTTACAGACAATATCACAGCCATGTAGCACATCAATAAGCAATGTGGAACCAGGTCTTTCCCCCTTTGCAGACTATCTGCGTTAGCTTGGGATATAGCTTCACAGTACAGTCTCACTCTACAGACAGCCTACATTCCATCAGAGTAAAATTGTGTGACAGACAAGCTGAGCACTGTCAGGGCAGACCCTCATGAATGGAAACTAGATAAAGCGGTCTTCCAAAATTTGATTTATCTATGAGAAGTTCTTCAAGAAGACCTCTTTGCCTCCTTTCTGAACAATCAACTGGCAAACTTCTGTTCCTAGACTCCATGCAAGAAGGCTTGGAAGACAGATGCCTTTTCTTTTTCTTGGACAGGAATGTTTCAATGTTTTTCTACCCTTTCTACTAATATCCTGGGTACTTCTGAAGATTCAGAGGGAATACTCTAAGACCATTTTGGTGACTCCCTTCTGGCCCAGAATGGATCTACTTGCACAAGAACAGGGGTGTTTGATAAATCGCAACATCAATCATCTTCATTTGACTGCCTGAATGATAGAATCTTAATTTCATTTAGCCATCTGTTTTCTGAGGAAAACCTGCTACTAGAAAATCATATATTAGTAAATGGAAAAGGTTTTCTAGTTTGGTGCCAACTACATAACCAGCACACATTCAAAGCTAGTTTTTCTCTGGTTCTACAATAATTGTGTGAGTTGCTATCTTATGGTCTTTCTTATTCCTCTGTCAAGGTTAATTTGTTGGTCATGTCTGCATATCTGCCCATGGATTATCCTCTTTCAAGATGGTTTCATGTCAAAATGTTCTTGAAAGGGGATTTTACATAAGATGCCTCCAAGTAAACCAGTGGCCCCTCCTTGGGATCTTAATTTTGTGTTAAAGAAGCTAACACCTGCTCCATTTGAACAGCTAATCTGGCTGACTTGAGATTCTTAACATGGAAAACAGTTTTAATGATTGCTCTGACTGTACCTGAGTTGCAAGCTCTTATGCTGAGTTACCCTACCTCATTTTCCACAGAGACAGGGGTTTCTTTGAGAGGTAGTCCTTTCATGGCTACAGTAGTATCCCAATTTACTTTAAGCCAAACTATCCATCTCCCCATTTTCTTTCCTCGAGCTAAAAAATGAGGACGAAAGGATATTCCATACCTTGGATGTCCTCAGACAAAGTAGGTACTATCTTGATAAAACTAAATCTTTCAGATCTTCAGATCAGTTGTTAATTTCTTGTGAAACTAAGAAGAAGGGACAACTGGTATCAAAACAGACTATTTCCAAATGGTTATGTAAGGCTATTGCCTTTTGTTATACTCACCACGACAAATTAGTTCCAAGCAGGGTCAAGGCCCACTCTGCCAGGGCCTTCTTTGGCTTTTTAGAAAGAGTTGGATTCTAGAAGTATTCTAGAAGCTGCTATTTGGTCCTCTGTATGTACTTTTACAAAGCACTTTAAGCTTGATTCCTTCTCTACATCTAAATCAAGTTTTCTAGGATCATTAGCAAGGGGTCCCTGGACCATTTTCCTTCCTACTCCCAAATATAGTTAGCGAGGGTAATCTACCCATATAGCTAAGGCTACTGCAGCAGTGATCAATATTAAGAGCATAGTACAGTTATATATCTTCAACTTAACATAACAGTAGATGCTTGAATGATCGCTGCTGCAGTAGCCACTCCCTCCTTCCATTCCCCTTGTTTTTTTCATTTTGTTTTTGTGCCAGGAGTCACTCATCCTGTGTATTCAAATAAGACAATGAGGCTGGGTGTTCATTTAAGTAGTTTATTGCACACAAACATATCAGGATGGATGACTGGAACATTAAGCTTAAATGAACTAACTGACTGACTACTACACACATGCATAGTTTCACTCTGTCTGCTCACTCAAAATGGCACTCTTGCTTGCATGTGCTCAATACTTATATGCACATGCCCATGGGCTACAATGGCTCTTAAAGGTACAACACACTCTGATCTACATACTCCCTTTTTGATTATACTGTTCAGCAATGAAAAATGGCAACTGCATGAGCATGCAAATTATACAAATATATACAAACAATAACAATCATGACTAGGTTGCAGCATATTTAGGATTAGGTCTTGAGATATGACCTGACCTCGTAATGTAATAATTAGAACTGGGTTTGGAAACAGGGACATTCACTGGGGAATGTTCTTCTTCAGGATTTTCAGGGATACTTTCAGAAACAGGAACAGATGATGACATGTTCTCTGGAACAGGGACATTAGACAAATCACTCTGAGAACTAGAGTCTTTATTACAGACATGATGCTGTAACACTGGCTCAGACACTGGTAATAAATGTTTCCAGTTCCTCCTGAATTCTATGCATTTTGACTCGATGTACGATCTTGGTTCTTCACACAAATGTTTCACAAGTCCTATTCGGTCAAATCCTTTCGCTGTCTGCATCCTCACTATCTCTCCTTCTTTTAAAGGATTCAAAGGCCTGCTGCTTTTGTCATAGTAAGACTTTTGGGAGAAACACTTCTTTAGGAGTTGAGCTTTTACTGCTTTCTTGTTTTTAGCATTTGGAACCAACAAATTCTTACTGATTGGCAGTGTGGTTCTGGTTTATCTCAACATTAATCTCTGGGTAGGTGAACCAAAAAGATTGTCACAAGGAATGTTTCTGAGATTAAGCAGAATAAGAAAAATATCAATATTGTCATGTTTACACTTTTCCAACAGCTGTTTTGCACTTTGAACTGCATGTTCAGCCAGGCCAGTAAATTGTGGGTATTCAGGACTACTGGTAACATGAATAAAGTCCCATGTTTCTGCAAATCCTTTGAACTGCTGACTTGTAAAGTGTGCACCATTGGCAGAAATGACTTTGTGTGGACGACTATGGACAGAAAAATGTCTCTTCAACTTCATAATGACAGTATTGCATATCAGATTAGGAAGCAGGTCAATCTCAAATCATTTTGAATAAGAGTCTACTAGCACCAAAGCAATGTTGAACATTCCATTCAAAAATATCTGTAGCTACTGTCAACCAAGGTAGCTCAGTAATCTGCCTTAGCTGAAGTGGTTCTTTTTGATGATGCGGTTTAGTACTATTACAAACCAAACAAGCTGAAAGTTCTTTCCTCAATTCCTTTTGACATAGAAGGCCAAAATACTAGTCCTCTTGTCCTTTTTTTGGTAGAATCAGTTCCTGGATGGCAATCACTTTTGGGCCTTTCATGATGAAACCATATCCCATCAAAATCTCGTCTCTGTAAGGAAAATACTGCTGGACATCTGGTGGTAATCAAGATTGCTTTTTGGGTCATCCTCGACTGATAAAGTGGTTGAGCTTCTGGAGAACTGAATCTAAAGCTGTGTGAATTCTGAGCTTATCAAGATGTGTGGAAGAAAAAAATTCTCACTGCCATGACTTCAAAAATCAGTTTTCTCATTTTCATGCTGTTCAGTATTTTTTCTGGGTGATCTGAATAAATTATCGGCAAGATAAAGAAGATTACCTTTTGTATAAACCAAATGAAAACTGTACTTTTGAAATGCCAACATCATGCATTGTAATCTCACTGGAATTGTGTGCACAGGATTTCTTAAAATAGTGGTCAAAGGTTGGTGGTCTGTCTCAATTTGAATAGGTCAGCCATAAATATAATCATTGAACTCTGAACATGCAAACACAATTGCCAAGAGCTCTTTCTCTATCTCAGCATACTGCATCTCGGTTTGGGTTAAAGTTCTGGATGCATAGGCTACTGGTCTGCCCTCTTGAAGAATGACTGCACCAAGGCCAAATTTCAAAGCATTACAAGAAAGAGTTACAGGTTTGTGAACATCATAATATCTTAAAGTGGATGGAGTGGTAATTTTCTGTTTCAGGACATCAAATGCTCTTTAGAGATGTCCCAACTAAGACCAAGTTACATCTTTGCATGTCAGCTGTCTTAACAGTAGTGAAAGGTCACTCAAATCTGGAATAAACTTGCCCAAATAGTTGACCATGCCAAGAAAAGTTGTAATGAAGTGACATTGTCTGAAGCTGGCATCTCAAGAACTGCAGTTTGCTTGGAAGGGTCTGGTCATAAGCCTGAACTGGTAAACAAATGACCCACATACATAGCTTCTTGTAGCCTGAATTTACATTTCTGAGGATTTGATTTAAGATTCACTTCATGAGCACATTCCAGAACTTTCCTGAGGTTTCTATCATGTTCGAGTTCACCATTGCCTTCTACAAGAATATCATCTACTATAATAGTATATAGACAGCCAGAAAAAAATTGCTCCATCGCACGTTGAAAGACTTCACTGGCAGAATTTATCTCAAATGACAGTCGCAAAAATCTGTACCTTCCAAATGATGTACTGAAAGGAATTAGCAATGAAGATTTTCAGTCAAGAAAAATTTGCCAAAATGAACTTTTTGCATTTAAGACAGAAAAAGCTGTAGCATTTGGCATAAGAGCAGCAACTTCTTTGACTATATGCATTAGATGATGAGGTTGTTTTAGTGCTTTGTTCAAATCTCTTGGATCAATACATATTCTAATATCATCTGAGCTTTTCTTGTGAGCTACCACCATGGAGGGTACCCATTCAGGTGGTTCTTCTACTGGACAAATTACACCTAGATGCACCATTCTGTCTTGCTCAGCTTTGACTTTGTCCTGTATGGCTACTAGAACTTTCCATGCTGGCCTGATAACTGGGCTTACCTCATGTAGTACACAACTGGGAGTTTACCTGACTTGTCTTCAAAATGATCAGCATAGTCAGAAAAAAAAAGTTTGTGCAACATTTTCATTGTTATATGTGCTTACATGGTGGACTTCTCTATTAAATGAAAGCAGTCACATTTTGAAACTGTCTCTGAGGCCTAACAATGACTGCATGTGTCTCTTGTCTATGTAAAATTGCAAGTCATAGTTGTTCCCAGCAGAGTATCCTTTAAGTACTACAGAGCCTTCGGTTTGCATTTCTTCACCACCATAAGCAACAAGCTTCACACACTTTGCCAGATCAAGCTTCTCACTAGCTCTTACTTTGGCAAGCATTTCTATTGACATAACATTGCACTTTGAACCAGTATGAACGTTGAGCTCTACAGGACTCCCATTAATCAGAACAGTACAAAATACTTCATTCTTTGCCCACAAATCTACTGCATTGACTTTTTCACCAAGTACTGACACACTGTCAATATAAAAAGTAGGGTCACAGCTTTCTAGTTTATTGACTTGCTTCTTTGAATACCCTCTTTTAATAAAAGAGTGTGCCCCTTTTGATTTACAGAACCTTTTAAAATGATTCCACTTTTACACAAGTGACACTGCTGACCAAAAGATAAGCACTTCTCTCTTTTGGGCTCATGGCTGCCTCCACAATTATAACAGTTGTCTATGAGGCTTGCCACAGGTTTTGCTGAGTCACCCCTCTGCTTTACTAAGCATGCTCTGGATTTTACTGGAGCTGCTCTGGATTTTGTTAGAAAGACTTGGGTGGGGCCATGCCCTTAGGCCTGTATCTTTTAACCTTGTGCTGCATGCTATAAACATTAGCACTAGAAAGCACTGCAGGCATGCTTTTCTCATTTGTAAGCATATTCATGTGCTTTTTTTTGAGCTCATATATCTGACAAATATCTATGGCCTTATTCAAAGTTAAATCACTGTCTCAAAGCAAAATCTTTCTCACTGCATCATCTTTAATACCACACTGTTGTTTACCTGTCGTTTATCAACACATCTCTTAAATCACCAAATCTGCACATTTTTGCCTTGTTTCTCAAGTCAGTTATATATGCTGCAAAAGTTTCACCAGGCTTTTGATCTCTTGCGTAAAATTTGTGCCTTTCATAGGTTCATAGGTTTGTACTAGGCTAATGGCCCTGTAGCCTTTACAAGCCTAGCCCATAGGATTACCCTGGCATCAGAGCATTCATTTGTGCATGCCTCAGCTGTGTATGTAATATCTGTTTGGGGATTAGACCTTTCTCTAAATTTATGTTTTAAGCACACAGGGTCTTCCTGCATTTCAGCTGGTACAACAATATGGTGGTCTTCCCCCACCCCTGCATACACAGCTGGGGCATGCACAAATGAACGCTCCCTTTCAGTGGGTATTGAACCAACTAAATAAATGCCTTTGTATGTGTGTCTTTATCAGAAAAAGCAGCCTGTATGAAAATAGCATACTCTTGCTCAAACACTCTCCAGTTTACAGCAACATTATTATCAAATACAAGTGGAGCAGGTCTATGAAATCCTTCTGCCATGCCAATAAAATACTCTTGTAATTATGTTCAAATTCACACACATACCAGGTACTCCAAAAATATCCAACTGCACAACACTCTGTTTGAAATGACTGTATTTTGTGGAATAACTGTACTGTAGTACTGCACACACTTGTGAATACTTTGCACACCTCGGATATTTCAAACAGCTTTAGCTAATATGAAAAAGAAGCAGAAAAAATACAACCATTTTTCCTTTTTTGTACATTTTATGCAATTCAGAAGTAATTTCAAGTACTTTTGTGTACGTATTTCGAGTATTTTTATCACTATATCATAGTTTTGAACATTTCATTTAATTAGGAAGTTGTTTTGAATGTTTTGAATGCTTCATTTTAAATTTGCTGAGTAAAAATCATTTAAATGAGTTTTAGTATTACCCTCATGCTCACTTTGCTCCTCTACCCTACCCCCATTCACACCCACCCATTACAATTACCTTTATACCTAACTATCCCTCCCCTTCCTGTCCCACTAGCCACTACAATTCCACCTCCTGCCTATTGCCTCAACCACCTTACTAATTTGTCAACCTTGTCAACACCACTTCCTCTATACCACTGCCTCTATACCTACTCTATCTGACCATATTGTATTCCAACATGTATTATTTTCTAATATCTTCTACACTACTCCTTATTCTCTCTATCTCCACCTCTTATCACTCTAATCTCTCTGACCCACTCCTATGTTCATCAGCGTCTGACTCATACAACATATATCCAACTACTTCATCTTTTACTATCTCCCCTAATCTCTTTACTACTACCTCTACCTCAAGCCTATATAAACTATCCATAATACAGGTTTTTAAACCTTCCCACAAAGCTAAGTCAAAACTATACAAACTCCATCTAGCATCTACTGCACACTCTCTCCTCAATAAAAACCTACTTTGTTCTGGAGATATCCATCCCAATCCTGGCCCCTCTTCTCTCCCCAAAACTACCTCTACACTGCCCCCATCTTACTCCTATAACAGTCACCAACCTCAGTCACAACAATCATCTCCATCCAAATACTTAACTATTTACTCATTGAATATTCAGAGTCTAGCAAATAAAGTCACTGAACTGCACTCATGGATAGCTCTCAATACCCCTCACATCCTCTCCTTATCTGAAACCTGGCTCAAGCCACAAATCTCAAATAGTGAAATACTCCCACCAGGTTATAATATCTTCCAATCTGATAGACCTGTAAAAAAAGGTGGTGGTGTGACCATCCTCTACTCAAACATTCTTAACCTCTCACCATACCCTTCCCCAATTCCTGACTTCCTCCCAGTTGAAATCATCATCCTTAACTGCCATCTGAATCTCCACAAAAAACTTGCAATTGCCTCTATCTACCTTCCTCCTGGTAACAATATGCCCATTCTTGAAAACATCCTATCCTGGTTCTCCCACAACATACCATATGAGACACTTATCCTTGGTGATGTCAACATTGATTGGTCCAAACTCACAACTGACTCCCCCCAACTCAGTATCCACCTACAAGGCTTCCACCAACTTATAACATCTCCCACACGCTTCCATAAAAATTCCACTTCCAGCTCCATCATAGACTGGATCCTTACCAATTCCCCCCACCAATACCACAATCCCACCACCTTACCTGACTCAGTGATCATCTCCCTACCACCATCTTAAGACACTACTCCCATATTCCTAAACCCCACCTTATCAAAGACTGTCGAAAACTATTGACTTTCAATTCATCCCAATTTAACTCCATTCTTCACAACATAGATTGGTCCATCCTAAAACACCTCCCCCTAAATGATGCTGTAAGCACTTTCAATAACATCTTCATGAATACTCTAAACTCCTTATCTCCCTCTAGGAAGATCAGAGTAAAATCAAACCATGCCCCTTGGATCTCCAAAGAGACTAGGTCCCTTATGAAACAAAGAGATCATGCTTGGAAAACCTGGACTAAAACTAAACAACCACATTTTCTTCAAAAATACAGACAACTGAGCAACCTTGCAAAAAAACATACAACTAATGACAAAAAGTTATACTATAGCTCTGCTCAGCTTAACAACAAATCCAATCCTCGAAACTTTTGGTCAACTCTCAACAACATCCTCTATCCTGGAAAGCCCTCTAATCCCTCCCCATACCCTAACTCTTCCTCTCAGGAAACAGCTACCCTCCTGAATAAACACTTTATCTCTTCCATGCAAAATCTGGTAACCTCTAAGCCAAACTCTACTTCAACACCCACCTCTCCAAGTCCCACTAACGCAACTTTGTTTTCTTTTGAGCCAGTTCCCATTACTTACATCAAATCTCTACTACTCAAGTTAAAACATTGCTCTCCTTCCACTGACAATCTATCTCCTACATTCCTCAAACTTGCTGCTGACTCAATTGCTTATCCTGTATCTATACTAATTAATCGATCTATTCTGGAATCAACTGTCCCCACCCTTTGGAAATCTTTCTTCACTATCCCTCTTCATAAAGGTGGAAACTCCACTGCCCCTTCAAACTACTGACCCATTGCCATTCTGTCCCCCCTCTCCAAGATATTAGAAAAATTTATTCACTCACAGCTTCTCAATCACCTCCTCACACACCACTTACTTACCCCTACCCAATATGGATTTCGTCCTCACCACAGCACCACCACTGTCCTCCTCTCCTTCACTCATATCATTGCAGAGGCCCTAGACAACAATAAACTCATTTCCTGTCTCCTCCTAGATCTCTCCAAAGCCTTTGATACTGTCTCTCATCCTCTACTACTATCCAAACTCACAAATCTCTACCTATCCCCCTCCACACTTGCCTGGTTTAATAGTTACCTATCTGGCAGGGAACAATCTGTCAAATGGCTCTCATCCTCCTCACCTTTCCTTCCCATCTCCACTGGTGTTCCCCAAGGCTCCATCTTGGGACCCCTTTTGTTTAACATCTTCACCAATGATCTTTGTACCTCATGCAAAGAATCCTCCCTTATTCAGTATGCCAACGACTCCACATTTATATCCATCTCAAATAACATTCCTGAACTACACTCCCTGACCCAACAGGCCCTACTATCCACTGAACAATGGCTCTCTCACAACCTATTGATCCTAAATCCCAAAAAGACCAAACTCCTACTTTTCCTTCCCCGTTCTCTTTCTCATCACAAAACCTCCTTTTTTATTACATCTTCTAACAATACAAACATCCAACCTGACACCCACACAAAACTCCTAGGGGTCATTATCGATGATGAACTCAAGTTCAACCTACACATACTCCAATGTATAAAAAAAACAAACCAGAAACTAGGTCTGCTATATCGGAACAAAAAATTCCTAACCCCTGAATCTAGACTTACCCTGGGTCAGGCACTCCTCCTCCCCTCCCTCTTATACGCCATCCCAGTTCTTACCAATATCCAGGCCTCCACTCTAAACAAACTGCAACAGACTTACCATAAAATAGCCAGATTCATTACTAACTCCCCATACAACTCACACCACTGCATTTCTTTAAACTCTGTTCAATGGCTTGAACTTCCCCAGTTTCTGCTATCTTATCAATTTCATATGCTACAGTCTATTCTTTATAAACCCTCCTTTTGTCCATCTCTATCTTCTTTAGTCACCATCTACATCCCATCTTGGACCCTCCGTACTTCTAACCAACAATTACTTGATATCTACCACCCAAAAAGGTCAGTAGGCAAACTACTCTACAAACACTCCCTTGCCCATGCTTGGAACAAACCTCCCCTTGACTTATGTTCAATCTCCCACACCTCACACTTTAAAAATGAATTAAAAGCTTATTTTCTCAATTCTAGAACCTGCCCTTGCCATGACCCTACCTAGTCTTCCTTCCCTTTATGTACCCTCAAAAGGATCATCCTTAGTACCTCATTACACCTCTCTCTCCAATGTGTCTACTATGCATTTGCACAATTTTATACAAACAAAAAATGTTTATTGTTGACCTATTGAACTATATCAATGTAAAATTGTTACTTATCTTCTTTTTAATGCAACTTTAACTTTATGCATGTAACCCAACATATGTGAATCATTTTGCTATAACTGCTATTATATCAATATTGTTTAAAATTGTACTTGTTTTAAAATGTATTACTGGAGCTTTTCTCCTCAGGTCTCCACTGAAGATGGGCCACAAGCCCAGTTGGACAAACCCGGTTAACAAGTGTCAATAAATAAATAAATAAAAATATTTGTCTTTCCAACCTGTTTGCAAGTTGTTTGAGCTTTGTTTGAATCACTTCTGTATATTCCTCCAATTGTGACTGCTTGCCTCATGGTCTTAGAAGTTTCACTTTGGATCCCACTACTAACACCATGTCACTCGTCTTGTGTATTCAGATAAGATGATGAGACTAGGTGTTGTTTTAAGTAGTTTATTACACACAAACATATCAGGATGGATGACTGGAACATTGAACTTAAACAAACTGACTGACTACTACACACATACATGCTTTCACTCTGGCTGTTCACTCAAAATGGCACTCTTGCTTCCACATGCTCAGTGCTTATATGCACGTGCTCATAAACTGGAATAGCTCTTAAAGGTACAACACACACACTGATCTACACCAAGGTGTAAACATTTTTTTGTTATTCCTATCATTGTCCTTTTGGGGCTTAGCCCCTCTCTCTCTTTCTCTCTGCTGTCAGGAAATCTCTGAAGGGCTTTGGGCCCAAACTTGTGTTTTAGTCAGCTCAGCTCAAGCTGCTTCATAGTTCGGGCATGTGGAAAGTGCCTGAAACTTTGGAACATAGTCAGCTGTTATATCCTTTTTAGGATATAACCCATATAGCTAAGACTACTGCAGCAGTGATCATTCAAACATCTACTGTTATGGTAAATTCTGCTTACACTACTGTATTTTTCCAGTTGCTTCTTTCTTTCCCATTACACCTTCACAATTTCCCATCTATCAGAGGAAAAATTCTTTGGAGTTTGCTCGGGGTATAAAGATACCTATGCAAACATTTCCAAGCAAAACTACTAAGTCTTCTAGACTTTGTTGCATACTTATGTCCCATACATATGTCTTCCCATTACTTCCTTGTGAATTGCTTATCCAGTCTCTCTTCCCAGTATTTTTCTAACCTCCTCTGATTGATTCCTATAGATATCATGCAATATTGTGCATGTTCTATTAATTACCCTTTTTTAACAGCAGCTTATGTTCTAGATTCAACTAACAAACCCTACTGTGCTGGTCTTTCATTTTGATTCCCCTATTCCTTTAATCTTTCCCTATACTCTGATATCAATCCCTGATAGGGAGGGAAGTCTCTAGCCTGCAGTCAAAATGTCTTCTTGGCCTCTTCCCATTCTATTACCTTTCCCTCTCTAGTTATTTGCTCTCAATACCTTGGTTCGTTTGCCAGTTTCTTTCCAGTAAATTCCACCCCTTTTGCATTTTCATTGCAGTCATCCATCTCAGTAAAATCTCCTTTCTCCATTGTCATGTTGGCTTAGTTCTTAGAATATTTTCTGCTTCTTTACAAATATAATAATAATTATTATTATTATTTAATATTATATAATAATAATAATAATAATAATAATAATAATAACTTTTATGGCTGTTCTTATTCTCCTTAAGGATCTGCATCCACAATCCCAATCTCTCCTTATTTCTTCAATCTGTGCAGTTCTAAAATATCCCTTTAAATCCGGTAATCCTAAACCTCTTTGTTCTGTTGGGGGGATCAACTTGACTCTTGTCCTCTTTCCCTCCCAAATAAAATGCTTTAACTCTTTATTAATTACTATCCACAATGCCTCCTCTGGCTGATAAAAACATGCATTACCTGTGTATAAAATAAAGGGACTAAAAACATTTTACTGCTTGTATCTTGCTATCTACAGTCATGGGCAAGAGCTTCTGGTTTCTCAGTTTTTGTATTATCTTTTGTTCAGTTTCTTCTCATATATCCTTAGTTGCTATAATAAAATCCTTTCATTTATTTATTTATTTGCTTTTGTTTACCAGGAAAGTCTACTGGGCTGGTTTGAGCCCATTTGCAGTGGAGGCCCGGGGAGAAAAGCTCCAAAACAATATACATGATAATAGAATTTGTTTAGAAAGTTAGTTACAGCATATAACAATTTACATGAGTAACAACATGAGAATCAGAAGTAACATTGAACAATTATATGTTTGTAAGTTATGAAAGTAAACTTAGATGCATAACAAGGTATTCAGTATATGCAGAGTTTAACAGAAGACAAATAATATACACATACACAGTTTTGTTGTACATAATAGACTATGTGATTACCTATAGAATATTCATAAGCTAGGAGAGGATAACTACACAAATCTTTCTTATACCATGTGAAGCAAGATGAGGTACACTGTATTTTTCAAGGCTGAACACTTAATTAGAAAGAGTGATGAAGAGTATGGGTATCAGAGAGTTGAGCCAGGAATCAGGTTACAGAGGAATTGGGGATAGTGCATGGACAGCGCCATTGAGAAGAGAGATATTGGTGAAGTGATTTTTTTGAATGAGGGGGGACTATTAATGGTCTGGAGAGGAAGTGGAAGGGCATTCCAAAGTTTAGCTACAGTGAAAGAATAGAGGTATTGGCCTGCAGGGAGTTTTGGTCTTTACTTGGATAAGATATTGATTTTCAGATCTTAGAGATCAGTTTGGTTGATAAAGAGTCAGAAGTAAGGCAAGGGCTGGGGATTTGAAGGATTTACAGATAAGTGTGTGTGCTGTAGATAGTTGTATGTATGTGAGGTGCTGTGGAAGTTCTTGCCAGTTCAGGGATTGTAATGAGTGGCAATGATGGGAAGAATATTTTGCACTAGTCACAAACTTAGCGATTTTGTTATAGCAGCTATCCATTTTAGTTTTTAATGAGGATTGGATGTTTGTTAGAATGGGGGCACCATAGAGGAGAGAAGGTAGGAAAAAAGTTAGGGCTAGTGTTTTTCTAGTAGAGTAATTTAAAAAGTGTATATGTCAGTAGACGGTACCACATTTTTGTTGTGTTTTTTTTATGTTGTTGTGGATGTGTTGGTCAAAGGTTAAGTTGTCATGTATGGTAATGCCAAGTAACTTGGTATGAGAAAACTACCTGTAAGGCAGTTTTGTTAGAGGAGTAAATGATGAATTCTGATTTATTAATACTGGTAGTTTTTTTGGGCACAAAGAGAAGGAGTTTGGTTTTATATGGGTTAAGGGTGAGGTGGTTATTTGTCATCCAGGTTTCAGTAATAGAGAAAGCGTTCTGGGTGGTGGTCAGAAGTTTGGTTTCAGAGGTATCAGAGCAGATAATAGTTGAGCCATCTGCATAATGAACTACAGATCGATGAGTGAGACCAGAGTGAAAGTCTGAACAGAAGGGGTCCTAAATGGACCCTTGGGGAACTCCGATGGAAGTAGTGAGAAAAGGTGAGAAGGAGTGTAACCATTTGGTGGATTGTTGTCTGTTTGTGAGGTAACTGGTAAACCAGTTAAGGATGGGAGTGGACAAGCCTTGGTGTGAGAGCTTGGAAAGAAAGAAAGAATGGGAGATGGTGTCAAACGCCTTAGAGAGATCAAGGAAAAGTGCAGAGACATGTTTGCCATCATTGTGATTGTGGCTAACAGTGTCTAGGAAGGACAGAAGAGCAGTTATAGTGCTGTGGCTAGGGCATAAGCCATGCTGAATGGGGGAAAGTAGTTGGTTTTTGAATAGATAATTCATAAGTTCAATTTGAATACATTTTTCCATTATTTTAGAAATAAGTAATAGTATGGCTATGGAAAGGAAATTTGAGATTTATACATTATTGCCATCTTTGTGTAAGGGTATTATGTAGGCTTTTTTTCTGATGATGGTACATAGGATTCTTGGATAGATCTGTTTATGGAAATACTTATGGGGTAGCTGATGGATTTGGCTGACATCTGTAGGTATTCTGGGGGGTAAACTGTATTCTGGGGCAGTGCTACCAGGGTTAAGTTTTAGCAGGAGTATAGTAATAGTGGAAGTGGGAATAGGAGAGAAAGAGAAAGTCTGGTGAGAAGGTTTTTCTGGAGAGTGGTGTGTTGTTATACGGTTCCTGTTATGAGTAGTTTGAGGAAAGGTGGAAGCAAGTTTGGCTATAGTATCCATAAAGTAGGAATTGAAGAGGGAAGCTAATTCAGCAGGGGTTTTGTCAAGGTTTGGGCAAGGGTTGCTCTTGGTGCCAGGGTTTAGTAGATTAGTGACTGAATTCCAGAAACCTTTTGGGTTGTGGTAGCAGTAATTTTGGAGATGGAGGTAGTATTGTTTTATGTCTTTAATAACTAGATGCTTTACTTGATTGCAGAGCTGTTTGAATAGCTGGAGACTGATGGGGTTTTTATTTTCTGCCATTTTTTCATGCTTTGTCTGTAGTATTCATAAGTTTTTTTGTTTCTCTAGAAATCCAGATTGCATGATTTGGTTTTTATTCTCTTGTTCCAGAGGGGGGGGGCATTGTATTGAATATACTGAGGAATGCTGAGTTGAAAATTTCAACTGCTTCATATAGATGTAAATATTTTAGAGTACTCCAATTAATTTTACTTAATGTTTCACTGAAGTTTGTTGGGTTGAAGTTAGCTAGCATTCTAAAGGGTATGTATTAGTGATGGTGTAAGGTTGAGGAGGTGTTATATAGGAGGGCAGGTGGTCACTGATATTGCAGGGTAGAGTGCCTGCTGATGTAATTTTATTGGGATCTGATACTAAAATCCAGTCAAGTGTGATACCATTGTTGTTGTTGTTGCTAGGCTGGGTTATACTAGTTATGAGCTGAGTGAAGTTATAGTGGTTAATGGTAGCATTTGGAGAAGGAGTTATATGATCTAGCCAGTTTATGTTGACATCCCCAAGAATTATAGTTTCATTGTGGATATTGTTTGAGGTCCAGGCTAAAATTTCTTCTAATATAGGATTATTGTTGCCAGGTGGGTTGTAAACGGCTATCAAGCACAGACTTTTGAAATGATTCATTTTTAGCTGTGCTATGATGAGTTCAGCTGCAATGAATTGGGGAATGGAGTTTGGGTAAGGGATGATGGTGAAAGAGTTAGAGTAGAGAAGAGCAACTCCTCCCCCTTTCTTGTGGGGTCTGTCTGACCTTAGACAGGAGAAACCTGGAGGGAAGAATTTGGTGTCTTTTATATATGGCTTTAGCCATGTCTCGGTTACAGCAACTTTGTTGGGTCTGGTCCAGGCGTGGAATACTGGGATTTTTTTTCTGATACTTTGTGTATTTATGGTAGTGAGTTTTAGGGATTTATGAGGTTTGGAAGGGGGAAAGGCAGATGGAGTGGGTCCCAGGTTGGGGTGGATATCCCCACATTGGGGAAGTATGGTGCTACTATTTGAATGGTGTTTTTGTAGCAGTTTATGCTTAGAGTTAAACTGTGTTGTGGGGAGTGTAGTTTGTGGAGTATACTGTGCCTGTGCTAGGATTATGTGTTTGAGGAATAATAATGTGTTGGTGGAGTAAAGACTAGAAGATATTGTGGAGTAAGAGTTATGTTTGGGAAGTTGGATAGAAGTAATAGAGGTAGTTTTCAATTGTTTGTGAGTGGGATGGAGTGGTGTAAGGTGTTGAAGTAGCATGAGAGATAGTGAAAGAGGAAGAAATAGTATAGTGGAATTTATTAGTGGCATTAGTAAATTTTTTATGAGTACAGAGGTACCAGAAGAGGCTGTGGAGAAAGGAAGGGTTTCCACTTGTAGAAAGTATGACTAATTAGTAAAGGTTGATTGTAGTACAGTTGATAGGGGTGTTTGTTGAGTGAAGTAGATGGGCTGGGTTTATAAAGTGAAGCTTGTGTTGATTGGTTACTTGAGTATTGGTGGGGTATGGTTAATTATAAATGTAATTAATGTGGGGGTGGGTGGGAATGGGGGCAGGGTAGGAGAGCAGAGTCAGCCTGAGCGAAGTGAGGGGGAATGGAGCGGGATGGTCCGGTCAACTTGCAAAGCACTAGAACAAGAAAAACAATCAGTAAGGTAGGTTGAAGTTGAGATTATAGCTCGGAGTGGCAGAAAAGAGAGAAAGGTGAGGTTGTATTAGTTTGTGTTACAGGTGTAAGTGGTTAAGAGACAGTTATTTTATAGATGTTAGCAGAAAGGAGACAGAGGGGCTGATAAATTAGGTTTAGATGCAGAGACAGAAGCTAATTAAAGGCAGGGATGTCCTGTATGGAGAGGAATGCACCTTTGAGTAGGGGAGTGGTTACTCCTAAATACTTCAATTTGCCATGTCCCCATAAATATAGGCATTGCTGAACCAGTTTATGCATGGGTACACAGTTTATAGCTGTAGCCTTTGTTTTATCTTCATTAATTTTATATCCCCCCCCCGAAAAAAAAGCAGAGCTGTCTCAGAATGTTCCCACAAAACTGAGATGCCCTTTTCTGGCCCCATCAGGTACAAAATAATATCAATTGCTAATAAAGCCAACATTTTTGGAACACCATACAATTACATCCTCAAATTTCTGTGTCCCTTATTTTTCTTGCCAATGGTTGTAAATATAATGCAAATAAAGTATACAGAGGACGTCCCTGCCTGGTTCCTCTGTTCAGGCACAACTTAGTGAAAATCTCTCCCATTTTGATTTCTGCTTCTGATCCCTCATTTATCCTTCTAATTAACCTGATTATTGTATCAGGAAATGCAAATGCTCCATTGCCCAACTTACTGTGTCAAATGCTTTCTCCACATCAAGACCCACAAATAGCAGTATTTTCTTACATTCTGCTTCCATCTGGTTCATCATTGTTCTATTAATGTTGTCAAATGTTTTCCTCTGCACCGCAAAACCACATTGGTCCATATCTATCAACTGTTGAATCACATTTGCCATTCTATTAGCCATTCTAGACATAAACACTTTATAATCATGGTTTAAAATTGAAATGGGTTTAAATGAAGCTGGATCAGATATGTCTTTACCATATTTAGATATTACAACAACCACAGCTTTTTTCCAGGATGTTGGTGCCTTCCTCATTTTAAAATACTCTTGAACAAAGCCTTCCAGATCTTTATGACTTTCTTCCCTCCTAGCTTCCAAACTTCCACTAAAATACCATCTATTCCTAGAGATTAGGTTTATAGGTTTATAGGTTAGTACTAAGCTAACTGCCCTTACGAGCCATTTTAAGCCTAGCCAGTTATCCCTTGTGAGACTCAAACCCTGCACCTTGTGCTTACAAGGCAAACACCCTAACCATTAGGCCACCCTGCCAACCCCAGCAGATTTGCTAAACATCACCATTTTTATATCACCTGCTCCAAGCTTAACTGTTAGTTGTTGAGCCTCATTGACATCTGACATTGGCATATTTAAATCTTCCATAAAAATTTCCATTTGTGCTTTTTCTTGATTTCTCAACTTCTCTGTATTATAGAAATGTTCATAAAATTTCCAAAATATCTCTAAAGTCTCTGCAGAATTTCTGGTTATTTTTCCTTGTTATAGGTTCCTCAAATTTGAAACAACACTTTCTACTTTCTGTTGCCTAAGTTGTTGTGCCAAACAGTTTTTAGCTCTGGATTTATTATCAAAACCCTTGCTTAAGAGCAATCTTTCTAAACTCATGCATATTATACATTTACTCCCTTATTTTCTATTTAGCACTCAGCAATTGTGCCTCTTCCTGTTTTCTGATATTCCCCTTGCTTTGTAATACTTTAATCTTTGTCAGCCCCTGTAAAAATAATTCATAATAATTCTTAACCAGACCACTTTTTTCTTTTATTTCTACCCTATTTTTAAACTCCATTTTCATTTTATGCCACTCACTAGCTATAACTTCTAGAGTAATTTCTATCTTCCCTAAAACTCCAGGATAATGTCCATTGCCCATTCCATAACTTCCTCTCTTTTTAACAGGTAGGTGGAGAAACTACAATCCCTCATCTTTACTTCATTACCCTACATTTTTATTTTAGTGATTATTGGCGAATCATCTGAAATAATTATTGGACATGTATCAAAGTTCTCAGTTAAATGCAGATGCTCCTGTGAAATACAATTTCTGTCTAGTCTAGCCCAGTTATTGTACCTTGGAGAATAATATGTAAATTCCACTTTCCTATTACTGAATTCACATCTTTCATACCACATATTTTCATACATTTCTTCAGAAATCTAAAACTGCAAAAGAACAGTGGATGTAGTAAAAGACCAGTAACAAATACAAAATGCCATCAACCTCTGAGGGAAACCAAAATGACTGCAAATAAATCCACCAAGTGTAAAAAAACAAAAAAGGGCAGTAAAAGCCAGATGCTTTTATTCAGGAATTTCAGGGTTAAGCACTTTTGTTCCTAACAGGAATTTCATCAAAATCTAAAAAGGCTGCATACATCACTTCCTTATATACAGACCTCCTTATAGGAATAGTAGAATAAATACATAAACAAATGAACAAAGTAAAGCAAGTGAAAAAAAACAAAGTCTGTCCATAAGCATGTCTTAACACCAAGTGGTGGTTCACTGTTATTGCCTTGTATAGGGGTTAATGTAAATAAAGAAAATAAACTTTAAAAATATGTACTTTTTTCAAGAGAGTGTTACAAAGGCATGCTGTGCCATGTCCTTAAAATGATGTACAATGTGTGTGCACCATAAAAAATAATGAATAATATGTAATAATGCAAAATCAAAACATTATACTATTTAAAACATTTAACATTTCTCTGAGTAGTCTGTTAAATGTTTAGCAAATGCAGTACTAGTTCTTTTTAATAGTTTGACATTTTAATTTTTAATATGGAGTGAGTTGATGCCATGTCATTCAAGCCAGGTGGATCAGTTGAGTTTAATCTTAATTGCCATATTAATTCTCTAAATTCTATAAGGTTACCCCATCTCCATCTCTGGAGTCCCTGGGTATTTTTTCCAATATTCCAAACTTATACATACAATGCCCTGTGAAAATCACCTTGTGTTTATATAAAGCATTTTTGTGTTCTCCTTGCCAGTGTCATAAAGATGTTCTTGTATTCCTTTGTGAAATCCTCACTCAGTTTTGCTTGTATAAAAACTGTTACATCCTAAGCAGACTGCCAGCTAGACTAAACCTACTGTGGCACAACTACCACTGGTAAACCTAATTTTGCTGTTACATCCATTGTTTAGAGTAATTTCTTTTGCTTGATGATGTGGGGGCATGATTAACAAAACCCACATGTAATGGTGCCTTTACTATGCCCAGGTCCATTAGTGTGGGTACCATAACTCACAAAAATTTGCTTTAAATTGTGTGCTGTCTTGTACACAAATATTGGTTCAGAATCCAAAATGTCCATCAGGGTGGTGTTAGAACTAATAATGCACCAGTTCCTACTGATAATGTTTTTAACATAGGGGCCTACTTTGTCATATTCTGTCATCAGTGCCCTTTTGTAATCATGGTTCTTATCTCAAGTAAAGTGCTTCTCAGTTTCCATGGTTTTATTTTCTAGATATAAATATAGTCCTAGTAGGAGTTTGTGTTTGTTCCCCCCATTCATGTAATATTTCTGTACTAATAGTATTTACAAAATCTACTCGATAGCCCCTCTGACTGAACATGTTCTTTAGAACATTTAATTCTTCTTCCAAGGCCTCTTCACTAGAAGTCATTCTAGTGACTCAAATGAATTGTCCTTTTACCAAACTCATTTTGTGACTCATAAGGTGGTAGCTGTTGTAGTGCAAATATGAGTTGCTGAAACTCAGCTTTCTGTAAATCTTAGATATGAACCCATCTATTCCAGATGAAATTAAAGTATCAAGATAGCTTATACTTTGAATGTAAAAATTCCAAGTGAACTTTAGAAAGGAAGTGGAAGTATTGAGTTGTTTAACAAAAAAAAATATCCTTGTTTTCCATACTTTCCTAACTAGCGTTCCAGAGACCAGATTTTGCTGATCCCTGGGCTTTGTCTTGGTTCCTGTGTTTCTCCATTTTCCTTGTTTGGTCAGGGGGAAGTTTCTTTACTCACCAGTGAGAGTGGGGAGTACTGAGCTGCCTGTTTGTCCTTAGAGGAGTGGTTTAAGGCAGTAACTTGTAGTCTATTGGCCATTTTGGGTCATTTCCTGTCTTTTCCAGCCCCCTGCTATAAAGCGCGTTTTGCCGGGCTTTTCCAGCTATTGAGAACTCAGCACAGCTCCTCGTGGTGGCCAGCAGTGTTCCTCTAGCAGCAGAGACCAGAAAAGACTACCTTTCCAGATTTTAAGTATTTTTCTTGGCTTTTTTCAACTTTTTGTGCCTTTCGACTACTGTTTCTGCTTGTTTTATCAAAGTTTGCACTGTTTTTACTGTGTTTATAAGCTAAAACTGTTTACTGCACTTGCTAGTTTAAGTTTTGCCTAAAAGTTAAACTACAGGCTAATACACTCAAGTGTACTAGCTTTTGATAGCATTTAGTCGAAAATCATAGCATTTATTGTGTTTTCTGCTTTTCTGTAAAAAAACTTGAAAAAAACAAAAAAATATCCTTGTTTTCCATACTTTCCTAACTAGTGTTCCAGAGACCAGATTTTGCTGATCCCTGGGCTTTGTCTTGGTTCCTGTGTTTCTCCATTTTCCTTGTTTGGTCAGGGGGAAGTTTCTTTACTCACCAGTGAGAGTGGGGAGTACTGAGCTGCCTGTTTGTCCTTAGAGGAGTGGTTTAAGGCAGTAACTTGTAGTCTATTGGCCATTTTGGGTCATTTCCTGTCTTTTCCAGCCCCCTGCTATAAAGCTCGTTTTGGCGGGCTTTTCCAGCTATTGAGAACTCAGCACAGCTCCTCGTGGTGGCCAGCAGTGTTCATCTAGCAGCAGAGACCAGAAAAGACTACCTTTCCAGATTTTAAGTATTTTTCTTGGCTTTTTCAACTTTTTGTGCCTTTCGACTACTGTTTCTGCTTGTTTTATCAAAGTTTGCACTGTTTTACTGTGTTTATAAGCTAAAACTGTTTACTGCACTTGCTAGTTTAAGTTTTGCCTAAAAGTTAAACTACAGGCTAATACACTCAAGTGTACTAGCTTTTGATAGCATTTAGTCGAAAATCATAGCATTTATTGTGTTTTCTGCTTTTCTGTAAAAACTTGTAAAAAACAAAAAAAATATCCTTGTTTTCCATACTTTCCTAACTAGTGTTCCAGAGACCAGATTTTGCTGATCCCTGGGCTTTGTCTTGGTTCCTGTGTTTCTCCATTTTCCTTGTTTGGTCAGGGGGAAGTTTCTTTACTCACCAGTGAGAGTGGGGAGTACTGAGCTGCCTGTTTGTCCTTAGAGGAGTGGTTTAAGGCAGTAACTTGTAGTCTATTGGCCATTTTGGGTCATTTCCTGTCTTTTCCAGCCCCTGCTATAAAAGCTGCTTTTGGCGGGCTTTTCCAGCTATTGAGAACTCAGCACAGCTCCTCGTGGTGGCCAGCAGTGTTCATCTAGCAGCAGAGACCAGAAAGGACTACCTTTCCAGATTTTAAGTATTTTTCTTGGCTTTTTCAACTTTTTGTGCCTTTCGACTACTGTTTCTGCTTGTTTTATCAAAGTTTGCACTGTTTTACTGTGTTTATAAGCTAAAACTGTTTACTGCACTTGCTAGTTTAA